>NC_041389.1:677207675-677287278 GCF_002162155.2 Triticum dicoccoides
GGGGGGGCGGCTCCAAAAGAGGGGATTTGGGTGTATATTATGTCTACTTTGGTTCTGCCATACGTAATACAGACACTGGCCAATTTTTGTCTGCCTAGTGCACATGTCTGTGTGTCGTTGGCGGGCTACGCATGATGCAGAAATCACATAGCAGTTATAGGCAATTCGCAGCATGGAGTCGTTTCGCCCAGAGGTCTATGAAAGACAACTATACCAAAAAAAAATACATCTTTGATCTCTCTCTCGTTGTCACACATTTCCCGGCGATAACCGAACAATGATTTTTATAGATGTATCTTTGTCATCTAAGTTGCCACGTACAGTCAGAATTGTAGTCATGCTAGCTTGTGCATTCCTATATATGAACGTTTCTTTTTTGAGGGGCACTCCTACGAACATAATACTGTATACTCCTTATGTAAACTAATATAAGAGCGTTTAGATCACTACTTTAGTATTTTAAATGCTATTATATTAGTTTAGGAGGGAGTACTTGACAAAAAAAGTTGTTCGTTTCAAAAAATATAAAAACTATCAGATATGCCAAGGACAGACAGTCACACATACATGTGAATTTTGGTGTAAAACTGTAATAATCCACGAGCCAATATTAATCACAGACTAAGTTCTTGTACAATCACCTCCAACTTAAGTCACTCGGCTTAAAACCGTGTATGAGTTATTGTACGCACATATGCTCATAGAAAAATGTATGCTTATGCCTTATGTTTCTACTTGTGTTGTATATGCACCAGTGTTATTACGTTCTTTTTTTTTGCGGAATTATTACGTTCTTTTTTAGCCTAGAGGTATGATTTTTCGTAAAGTTCCGTTATTCGGTTCATATAGGGCGATCTCTATTTGGCGCATAGGTCACCATCGAGCGACCTAGCACGCAACCCCTCCAACGCAGGATCCAGTTTTTCGGGTAGCCAATTTAGGGTTTATTCCCCACCGGTTTTTTCAAAAAAACATCATTTTTCTTTCTTTCTTTACCTTTCCTTTTTTTTCATTTTTTATTTTTTTGGTTTTCCTTTTTGTTTTATTTCCCTTTTCATTTCTCTTTTTTCTTATTTTTTTTTCAAGAGCATCTATCAAATTTGTGAAAAAAAAGTTGAAGTTCTTACCATTTTCTGAAATCCTAAAAATTTTTCTTGAACATTTTTTCAAATCATGAATTTCTGAAAAAGAAATCGTGAACATTTTCTAAAATCATTAACATTTTTCACAAATTTAGGAACATTTTTCTAAATTGTGAACGTCATTTTGAAACTCGTGAACGTTGTTTGAATCAGCAAACAGTTTTTGAATTTTGGGAACAATTTCATGAACATTTTTTGTTATGTGAACAGTTTTTTTAAAATGCATGAATATTTTTTGAACTGAAAATCTCAAATTATTTAAATTCACCCAAAAAATCCCCAATTTTTAAAATAAATTCACGAGCATTATATGAATTCAGGAAAAAAATCTAATTCATGAATATATAAACATTTTTAAAAAGTGTGAACATTATTTGTATATGTGATTTTTGAAATCATCACCATTTTTTTCAATGCGCGAACATTTCATGATTTCTCGAATAATTATTCAAAATCATGAACATTTTTTTCTGAGTTCATGATCATTTTATGATTTCTTGAGCATTATTTTCAATTTGCAATTATTTAGAAAGTTGGAACTTTTCTGAAAACCTGAATTAAAAGGAAATAAAAACAGAAAATAAAAAATCATAGGGGACCTCCCGTCCCGCAGATTAGCCGGCCCAACAGGAGCGTGGGGCGCAGTGGAACTCAGTTGTCATCGTGAACGAACTCAAACCAACTTCGACAGCTCGTGTTGCAGGGCACAAACGACACGTTTGCCTATACAGGGATGTTACAATTCCTCATTCACTAGGCGTCAAACACAAGACCAGACTTGTCATTTGGATGCCCTAGTGCTAACCGGGTAGACCTAACTAGAGTCAAATAAGTACCTACACTAGTATATATTGCATATCACAAAAGTCATTAATTATGAAGGCATAAACATCCAAAATGTAATTTTAATTATAAAAATTTGTCATAATATATCATGTATATGTTATTATAATATACAATTGTTGGTTATAACATGCATGCTCTCCAACATAAACAAACAATTAATAAATATAGTGTTGTGACATGTGGGGGGAGGGGGAAGTTGCCCCTCCCCCCTCCCTTTCCAATGTGCGAACATTTTATGATTTCTCGAATAATTATCCAAAATCATGAACATTTTTTTCTGAATTCATGATCATTTTATGATTTCTTGAGCATTCTCCATTGACTAGGCGTCGAAGACAAGACCAGACTTGTCATTTGGATGCCCTAGTGCTAACTGGGTGGACCTAACTAGAGTCAAATAAGTACCTACACTGGTATATATTGCATATCACAAAAGTCATTAATTATAAAGGCATAAACATCCAAAATGTAATTTTAATTATAAAATTATGTCATAATATATCATGTATACGTGATTATATGATACAATCATACAATTGATGATTATAACATGCATGCTCTCCAACATAAACAAATAATTAATAAATGTAGTGTTGTGACACGTGGGGGGAGGGGGCCAGTGCCCCCCCCCCTCCCCCGCCCCTTCTTACAAGCTTTACTAATGTGTGCAGGTGACCCAACAAAGCCACCATCCTGGTTGACACTTGGCATCAACTGTCATGGAGGTGGAAGATGTGGAAATTTTGGTGAGGCTCTTGCCCTTCTGGTTCAACAGTTGTCCTTTTGGACATATGGCCAAAAAACTACTTCCGTCATCCTGTTGTTTGGCTACTCAAACTTGGATGCCGCCGCACTCATGGTGATGAAGTGTCGCATGAACGAGGATGCCGACTTCAAGTCAATTATGTTTTTTCTAGTTCCATAGCTTGTGTTGCAGGGCATGGGCGATGCGTTTGCCGATATTGGCCAGGACTTCTTCATTCACAAGGTGTCGAGCCCATGGCCGACCCTGGCATTTTGTAGGTGTAGGCCCTAGTGCGAACTAGGTACATGGAGCTAACTAGAGTCAAAGTCTTAAAGAAGTACTTACACCGGCATATATTGCATATCAAAGTAACTACAAAGACAAACACCGAAAATGTAACTTAGATTAGAGATGATGTTATAATACACCATGGAGAAAAACGTAAATCTATATTATGATTGTGAAATCCATGATAGTCACTATTTGCTTGTTGTTGTCGGGATTCGGGGATGAACATGCAGTAGAAAAATATTGGTAGCACGCAACACAATATTTTAAGTTCACATCATTCTCACTGGCACTTCAAAAAAACATCACGACTCTCTCATCCTAGTGTTTGGCTTGAACCCGGCATCATGTTGAGGTTGTCCTGCAGCAGGAATCTGGTCGAAGCCACCGAGCTACCAAAGCAGAGGAACACCTGAAAATCAGTGGAGTACCCGTTTGATCGGAGCTGAACATGGAGAGGAACCTCATGCCCTTTCAGTAATGAGCTCAACATTAAGTAGGGTTCCCTTTTTTGGGGGAAGAAAAAACGCCGTCATAGCTCAAACGAAAGGAAAAAAGAACAAAAACTTAAACTCTACCTTGCCATGTCGTCGTAGAGAGCACAAGCTCATGTGATAGCTAATGTGACGTTTCAGCACCACCACGTAGGAAAAGCGCCGTGAATGCGACGACATTCTTTTTTCTAAAATCATTTAGTAGCTCTTTGTTGCCACTAATTTGAAGAAAAATAAAATCATCTAACAAGGAGTATACTTCACATATACATACCGTCTTTCTTCCTCCTAATCCTCCCAGACCTGAGAAGAAGGTAGCGGCGCCAGCACCGCAGGGAGGGATACAGTATGAATCCAGGCCCTTGGATAGAGATCTAAAGGTCTAGAAAAATCCTAGCATCATCCACTTAGAAAACAGTTTTGCTGCTATCTGACAGTCAAACTGAAGCCATGGGTAAAGATTTAACTGGAGCAGGACGCGTTTGGCCCTAGACTTGCTTAACTTGACCTAGACAATAACACATATACGAAAATGACTCCATACATACACCTATATACTCCCTCCGTTCCGAAATAATTGTCTTTCTAGCCATCTCAAATTGACTACAACATACGGATGTATGTAGACATGTTTTAGAGTGTAGATTCACTCATTTTGCTCCGTATGTAGTCACTTGTTGAAATCTCTAGAAAGACAATTATTTCGGAACGGAGGGAGTATAATACTATTACAAGTCAATGAAGTCGTCTAAGTGAAAACGAGACATGCATATACATAGGCACCACAATTATTGCCGTCAATCAACGTTCAAAATAAGCAGGTGTGTCGTTGCAGTATTTGGCGCTTGTACCTGTTCCCGTCGAGACGATCCATCCGATGTACCTAGCCCGTATTTCGTCCGCGTACGTGTGGTGTATTTTTTTTGCGGGGTATCAGGGCTGATTACACCTGGCCTAGGAGATCCACGACGATTCCACAATGCTTTTCTTTTTGCGGGTAATTCCACAATGCTAACTGGCAGAGAAGAAGAAAAAGACTTTTTTGGCCCCACAGTGGTGTGCACTAACCAGTACACTAGTTTGAACATTTCAAAAAAAAAAAGCAATGCATGAGTATATCTCTAGGTCATCGATTTTGACCAACGAAATGCCAATTATATATCATCAGTTTCCGAAAAAAATATCGTAAGAATATACTACTACTGCATTAGAACTAGAATCGAATAAAATTCAACGGTATAAATTTATTAGCATATACCCCCTCCGTTCCTAAATACTTGTCTTTCTAGAGATTTCAACAAGTGACTACATACGGCGCAAAATGAGTGAATCTACACTTTAAAATATGTCTACATACATCCGTATGTTGAGTCCATTTGAAATGCCTAGAAAGACAAGTATCTGGGAACGGAGGGAGTATAACTTAAGATTTGTTGTTGATGACAGAAGAGAGATAGTAGTTTGTGTAGGGTGTGCACCACGTATAGTTAGTTGTTGATTCCCCGCTCTCTTCCCGTGATCTAGAGACTGTAAAAAATAACTTGGACAATAAATCGTTAGTAACTAATTTTGATGGAAATATGTTCCTCCAATAAAAATAGTCATACCATAAAAATGTAACCCCCCCCCCCCATCACTTACTACATCGAATAATGTCATGAAATACTCCCTCCGTCCCAAATTACTCGTCGCATAAATGGATGTATCTAGAACTAAAATACATCTAAATACATCCATACCTGCGACAAGTAATTCGGGACGGAGGGAGTATATGGTAATCAATGTAGGAAAAAAAATCCAAGAATACATGATTAAGAGAAATCCTAAAAAGATCTACATTTGCAATAGATTGGGCACTTAGTTTTAGTGCTCCTATATGTAGTATTGAATGTGTAACTTATGAGAATTTACTTTGAGAACTGTAATCTTAAAGAATGTCCATATGTTGGTTGTTTGTTGCATAGGTCATTGCATAACTTCAGCATGGCTTTTCTTAGTTACAAGGCTTTTCGCTATCTCGAAGGAAAAATCCGATTGATTGAAACCTCTTGAGTTGATCTTTTGAAATGCTTTTCTTCTCGGTCAAGACAAAAATAGATTCTTCCGCAAAAAAAAAATTAGATTGTTGATTCGTACGTTGACAGCGCCTACAACCTTGATCTCCATCTCCCCCGTCTTTGCCAGCTTGCGGAGCAACCTCATCTCGAATGTTGTCCACTTCCCTTGGCGAATACTTCCGAACTTTTTTTCTGTTTGGAAATGTAATAGCAGCCAGATGACTCGTCACATTTTCATGTTTACATTTTTATAGAAAACATTTTGACATAATTCCTGAATTTAATGTTCATCCCGAGAGAGAAAGAGAGCGTGCCTCCGAGAGTTCGCTGCTCTTGGAAATACAGACCAATTTGAAAGCGAAAAAAGTGTGTCCAATGGATACTTCTCGGGAATAGCACGCGATTTGCGTCTTTGCTTTTATGGGATAGGGCATAGATCATTTCAAGCAATCTTTTGCCTTTCTCCTGGCTTTCTAAAACTTCCAATTTTTATAGATTTGCAATCCGCTTCTAATAGCTCTCTTCGGTCATTGTCTTTTAGATCCAATTCTGTGTGAGTGACACCAATTCAAAGAATTATCATAGGAAATTTGAGGATAGTAATACTAACTAATTTTTGTAAGTTGGTTGTTTGACCCACATGATTGACATGTGACAACTTGCTCGGTGTTGTCTTTCAACATTTTTGCACGTTATCTTCTGATAGTGGACGCAAAGATTAAAATCATGGGAGAAGCAATTTCACGGCGGCCTCTCCCAACATCTATAGCGGCCATCGTAGCAGGTAATAGCAGCAAATAGCAGCAACTTTTCAGGTGGTAGAGATGATTTCTAGAGGTTTTTACGATTTTGGAGCTGTTTAGAGGGACTTGTGGAGGATTTCGTGACAGCAGCCATAGCGTAGCGGCGAGGCTCCCAAGCACTATAGTGCAGCTATCACGGCTATTTTGCGGGAGATTTAATTTTATGGAGGAACCCAATCCAATTTGAATCGAATGGGGAAAAATACTCTCTCTCCGTTCAATAATGTAGTGTATATAATTTTTTTGAAAAAGTCCAACATCACAAATTCTGACCAAGTTTGTACAGAAAAATATTTACATCTAAAATGTTAAATATATATCACTTGTTTCATCATAAGATATAGTTTCATATTTATTATATTTGGTATTTTAGATATAAATAATTTTCTATACAAACTTGGCCAAAGTTTACAAAGTTTATTTTTTTTTAATCTATATATGCACTACAATATGGAAGCGGAGGGAGTATATAAGAGTAACTTTTGTTAGTTACAAGGTATTTTGACACAACCTCTTGGATTGATTTCAACGTTTCTCTACTCTACACCTTTCATTTAAATAATTCGATCGTTGGTTCTTTCGTTGCCAACACCTCCGGCGGGCCTCCATCTCCATCTTCCCCGTCCTTGTCAGCTCGGCGGAGGCAACCTTGACCTCGCACTCCCCTCCAATGCCGTCCACTTCCCCGACGACTACTTCACCACCCTGCCCCACCGCGACGGAGCGCGCACGCTCAATTGCTCCCATTGCTCGCGCCGGTCATCGCCGTGATGATCGCGCTGGCCGCGTTAGTCTCGGTCCTCCTCCTCCTCGCTCGGGACGCCGCCTGCGCCGACGAGTTCGTGTATGCCGGCTTCGCCGTCGGCAGCGTGGCCACCACCGGCGCAGCCGCCGTGCTCGCCCCCTCCGGCCCCCTGCGGCTCACCAACGACACCAAGGAGGCGTTCGGCCACGGCTTCCACCCGGCGCCCCTCCGCTTCCGGGACGCCTCCACCAGCGCGCCCGTCTCCTTCTCCACCACCTTCGTGGTCGCCATCGCGCCGCGGTACCCGGACGCGCACGGCCACGGCATCGCCTTCGCGCTCGCGCCGTCGATCGCTGTCCCCGGCGCCGTCGCCGGCAAGTACCTCGGCCTGTTCAACACGTCGGACAGCCTCGGGAATGGCACGAGCCTAATCTTCGTCGTCGAGCTGGATACCGCCATGGACGCGGAGTTCGACGATGCCGACGAAAACCACGTCGGCATCGACGTCAACGGCCTCCGCTCTGTTAACTCGACCCCGGCCGGGTACTGGCACGACGACGGATTCGGTGGAACGAAATTCGACAACATCAGCCTGACTGGCGGTGGCGACGCGCCTCTGCAGGTGTGGATCGAGTACGACGGCGCCAGCGCGCGCCTCGAGGTGACGATGTCGCCGGCGGGCGCGCCCAGACCGGCCGTCCCGCTCGTGTCGTGCCACGTCAATCTCTCGTCGGCCGTGGCCGACGACACCTACGTGGGATTCTCGGCGGCCAACGGCGCTGCCGCGAGCTCGCACTACGTCCTCGGCTGGAGCTTTCGCCTCGGCGGCGGCCGCGCGCAGGACCTCGACCTCTCCAAGCTCCCGCGGCCCCCCGCGGCTCCCGTCGTCGGGATCATCACCATCATCCAAGAGAACGATGCCGCCGCTGCTACTCCCCATGACGCTGCTCGTCCTTGTCGTCGTGATCCTGCTCCTGACCTCCGCGGCCGTCGCGGCGCTCGTGGTGCGGCGGCGCCGGCAGTTCGCCGAGGAGGAAGAAGACTGGGAGGTAGAGTACGGCCCTCACAGGATCAGCTATAAGGACCTGCACGGCGCCACCAATGGCTTCCGCGACCTCATCGGCGCCGGAGGCTTCGGCCGCGTGTACCATGGCGTGCTCCCGAGGACCGGCGCCGAGGTCGCCGTCAAGGTGGTGTCCCACGGGTCGCGGCAGGGGCTGCAGGAGTTCGTGTCGGAGATCGTGAGCATGAGCCGGCTGCGCCACCGCAACCTGGTGCAGCTCCTCCACTACTGCCGGCGGCGCGGCGAGCTGCTTCTCGTCTACGACTACATGCCCAACGGCAGCCTGGACCAACACTTGTTCGGCCATCCATCGTCGGAGCTGAGCTGGGAGCAGCGCGCCAAGATCGTGCGGGGCGTGGCGGCCGGGCTGCTGTACCTGCACGAGGGGTGGGAGCAGGTGGTGGTGCACCGGGACATAAAGTCCGGCAACGTGCTCCTTGACGCCGACATGAACGGCAAGCTCAGCGACTTCGGCCTCGCGCGGCTCTACGACCACGGCGGCGACCCGCAGACGACGCGCGTGGTGGGCACGCTCGGGTACATCGCGCCGGAGATGAGCAAGACCGGCAAGGCCAGCACGAGCTCCGACGTCTTCGCCTTCGGAGCCTTCCTGCTGGAGGTGGCGTGCGGCCGGAGGCCCGTGGTATTCAGCAACAACGATTCCGAAGACTCGCCGCCGTCGCCGGGGCTCGTGGAGCTCGTCCTGGAGCACTGGAAGGCCGGGAAGATCACGGAGGCGAGGGACCCGAGGATGGGCAAGTGCGACGAGGACGATCTCGAGCTCGTCCTCAAGCTCGGGCTGCTCTGCTCGCATCCCGACCCGTTGCGGCGGCCGGGCATGAGGCAGGTGGTGCAGATGCTGGAAGGCGCGGCACCGGCGCCAGAGACGTCGCCGGAGGATCTTGGAAACAGCATGACGCTGTTCGAGCACAGCGAGGCGTTCGACGGGTTCGTCGGAGTGTCGTTCCCGTCGACGTCAGGGTTCACCACCGCCACCATGCGGACGTTGGCGTCGAACTCCCCTGACGAGAAACGGCAGCTCCTCTTCAGCTGAAAGTTCTCTTCAATGTGGGAGCTAGTTTGCAACTGCGGTTTCCCATAGACACATACATACACTGTTGACAGTAACATCAGAATTACAGGCAGCAACAGAAATGACAGCTGATTCAGAAAAGAGGTCGTGAAAGCGTGGTCATGAGTGTCAGTACAACTACAGATCGATGCATGTACAGCTATATAACTACACAGGCAAAATCGGCAGGAAGAGCTTTACAGGGAGACGCGCTAACGGTGTCGTGGCGTGCTCCGATCCAATCCACGGCGCGGACATGGAAGAGGCTAGAGGATGAATATCAGCAGGCATTTCCATTCACTTCTTCAGGATGGATTCAATTTCCTCCAGGCTCAGCCCTTTGGTCTCTGGGACGTTGAGGATGACAAACAGGAGGGCGAGCAGCGATATGGCTGCGAAAAGAAGGAAGACGTTGGCCGGTCCGAGGTACCCCTGTAGACATGAAGAAAGCAATGCGGTTAAATTGGTTGGCGCCACTGTTCAGTTTGTTCATACATCTGTCAAACGGTTGTTCTGACGTGTTGTCCAGGCGAATAGGCTTGAACTTCAAGGGATACATAAACAAGGAGATAACAATTCTAGTACCATTACCTGCAAGGGCGAGAATGCGAGTGTCACTAGCGCATTTGATCCAAAATTTGTGAGTACTGCGAGGCTGATTCCCCGTCCCCTTGTTCGGAGTGGGAAGATCTCAGAGACCATTAGCCAGCTTATCGGACCAAACGAAAGCTGAAACACAAGGCATGTTAATTTCTCGTACCACTCGGTACTCATTATAAATACCCCATATACACAAGTAAAGCACCAACCTGGTAACATCCAACATAAAGAAGTAAAGCGCCGACAGCAACATAAGGGAAGCCACTGAGAACCTTGTAGTAAGCTGCTAGCAGGAAGAGTGCAACGGTCTGCATTTCCAGGTTGAAGAAGAAAACAAAAGGATTACTCTTTCAGAACCTAATTATATCAACATAATACAACATGTACAAGTGTTTAGATGCCTGATGAAAATTACTAAAGTTGCAAAGGTTTTTTAAGCCTCTAATCATAATTAGAGATTTCCCTTTATAATACTATCGCTTATATAATTAGCATATATGCCTAGTTGCCTGGTACGACTATCAATTCAAATAGGAGGCGAGGAATGAGGGTCACACTTTCAGTAGCAAACATATAACTTAAATAAGTTGTAGGAAAGGATAGAGTTACTCACAATTCCACTAACACCTCCTATCATTAACGGCCGTCTTCCAAGATCGTCGACTTTAAGCACGGCGACGCCTGTCATCACAAACTGCAAAAAGATTCAACTATTACACTTTATGCCCAGCAGAGTACAGTAGTGATCTAGCTCCGTGGTATTACCTTGAACAGCCCAATCAGAATTGACACTTTTGCAGCATCAGATGCAGTGGTAAACCCAGCAGTCTACAGAAGACGGACATAAACAAATTATATTGTATGCAGCAATATGAAAAGATGTATTGACTTCCATCTGTTCTAATTTCTAAATCAAACGAACCAATTGAGCAGCTCGAAGCAAAACTGAGGTACCTGCAAAATGGAGGTTGCATAGTATAGAACACTTGGCTGGCCTGTTATCTGACAAATAAAAAAGTTTAGCACTTTAGCTGACTTGAAAACTACTAAAAAATGGTCCAAATTAGGATGAAATGAATTAATAAATAATGCTGGAAATTTTTCAATATGGATTCAACTTCCCAAGCCAAATATAATACTACTATAATATAAATAGTTTAGAATAGAAAGTACTCCCTCCGTAAAGAAATATAAGAGCGTTTAGATCACTACAGCAGCAGTAGTGATCTAAACGCTCTTATATTTCTTTACAGAGGGAGTACATGCAAAGGACATTTGAATTTTAACTTAACCGGGCAGAGAATTTCAAATCTAAAAAAAGGATGGTGGAATGGGTGGTAAGATTTTAAATTCAGTTAAGCTGCGTATTAGTGGGACTGAAGAGGATAAAAACCTGCTGGAAGAGAACCAGTCCTCCTCCGATAGTGAAGGCTTTCAAGCTTGCTCCCTCGAATACTTGAAAAATGCTTCCTTCAGCTTGATCTGCGTAAGCAGCCTTAATTGAGGAAAGATTATTTTCAATCTCATCTGTCAAAACCTTGTCACTTGCTGAAGGACCCTTCAGTCTTCTCAGGGCATTCATTGCCTTCTTTTTGTTGTCTTCCATAGGGCTTTTTCCCTGCACTGCCCTGAGAAGTAGCCATCTAGGTGAAGGTGGTAGACTCCACATACCAACAGCCATTATAGCAGCCAGTGGAGCACTAAAACCAAACATGTACCGCCATCCGCCTACAACATCGATTTCGTAGCTCCCTACGAGGTATCCAAACTGTAAATTGTTAAAATAATAAATGGTCAGCCGGCATCAGATCATGCATTTTATTGTATGAGAATATAGTGTGTTTAGGCAAATACTATATGACAAGATAGTTACCAGTATTCCTCCTACAATAAACAGCTCCTTAAAAGATATCAATGTTCCACGTATTTGTGAAGGACAAGTCTCTGCAATATAAAGGGGAGCACCATGCATTGCCTGGAACAGAGCACCATGGTAGTTCAGTGGCATGACTGAAAGTTAGAGAACACAAACAGACACTTCTATCCATTCAAGCCTTTAGTTAATCATAAATATGTTCCTTTGACTCGTGTTCCTCCCAGTTTCCCCTTTTTGGGAGTTTTGGGGTGGTAAAAAGGGTGTTTGATAGAAATACTTGTGCTTGCAGCTACTCACCAAACCAATGCCAACGCCATAAAGGAGACGACCTATGATCAGGACTACAAAATTAGGAGCTAATCCAGTGGTCAAAGCACCAGAAATATATAATGCAGCTGCTGTCATCAACTCTATTCTTCTTCCTGCAACAAGATGGGTAGTAGCAGTTATTCGCTTCATCTTCAAAGAATACATAATAAGGAATACTGAAGCACACTGTCATTTCAAATCACCTAGAAAATCTGCAACGCGGTATGCAAGAATGGACCCAATAAGAGCACCATAAAGTGAACCACTGGCCTAAATAACATGGCAATAAAGCTCATTAAAGCACAACAGTTTTCCTGACTACATGGTAAAAACAATGTTCTTGATTAATGATTAGGAATGTGGGGCGTAAGCTTATAAAACACAGAGATCTCCCAAAAGGCTTACCACAAGCCCTAGCTGCAGAGAAGAGAGGTTGAACCAGGTGGTGCCACTGAGCTCAGCAGACTGAAGAATGAGGAAGAAACCATGTGAGGGCGAACATCAACTATAGGAAATAGTGGAACAATCAAATTGGGACTCACGTGCACAGATATGGTCGCTCCAGAAGTTGCCCCGATGTCATAACCGAAAAGGAGGCCACCCAATGCAGGGAACACAAACCTAGGTTCCAAACATTGGCTCATTAGTACTAAAAGCTCGACATACTTTCGTGCCAACCCTATATATATTGTATCTTCCAATTGATAAACCAAACAGAATTGCAACGACAAGTAACACTGGACCAAACCCAGATGCAACAATTGTCTGTAGTCGAACCGGTATGCAAATCTAACATATCCACGGTTTGGCATGAACAAAATTCCTGACAGTCTAGTATCTAGGCAGCATAACATAGCATAAGACAATGTTAAATCAGGTTGCACATTTCTTACAATGCACTACATCGTTGCTAATTCCACGTTAAGCTGCAGCCCTAATTCAACACGGCGGACAAAGCAAAACTACTGAGCAATGTATCCATGATGCACAGAAGCAGTAGGTTCGATTCTTCCCCCAAATGGCTGTTTTGCGCGATCTGGAACGCTTGATTAGAGCTAGGAATGCATTTATCCCCAAATGCCACTAAAGGATGGGGGGCGAGGGATATAAGCTCACGGGAGGATGACGGCCGCCAGCGAGTAGTCGTCCGCCCCGGACGCCGCGCCGCCGCCGGCGCCCGTCGCCGACTCGTCGGCGCCCTGCGCGTGCGTCCGCACCTGCACATCACCGCCCATGTCGTCAAAAGACCGCCGCGCCCAAATTTCGCCCCGGAATAGAAGGCACGGGGATTTGCTATATTTGGGGCGGCGAGGACTGGGGTCGTGCGCCGTACGCGGAGCCGACGGTGCGCAGTGGCGGCGGCGGCGGCCGACACGGGGTGGAGGAGTGGCTCCGCGTCCCGCGACGAGACGTGGAGGGCGTCCATCCCCGCGGCGGCGCCGCCGAGACGGTGGGGTCTGCGCCGTGAACGTGGTAGGCGGCGGGGGCGGGCGGGGAGAGAGATGGAGGCGCGCGCGCCGGTTGCTAGTGGCCGGGGGAGGCAGACACTCGTCGCCATGGCCGTGCTTCCAGGCTTAGCTTGGCACGTTGAGCCTAACGCATTATTATATTACGATACGAAAAAAATGCCAGATTTTACATTATATGTTGATATTTTCTAATTTCTTATGAATGAATTACAGATATCCGATAAAATGTGCAATATGGACCATGTTACAAATTGCAGCGCATCACTGGACAGGGCAGGGACTGGAATGAAAATTGAGCAACGACTCTTTGTCTGTTTGAGAGCAGGTACCGTACAGGGCAGGGACTAAAATTTAATTTTGAAGAATTGGCAGGGGCCGCGCGAACGCGTACCCCCTCTACCACAAATTATGACGTTCACTCTCCCACTTGGGGAGATGATAGGCCAGCGCACCCACCAAGTGCAATGTGGGCCACTAACCTAGGCCACGAGCCTTCTTGATCGCTCGTCGACCCCGTCCAGGTAAGTATGGAGCAAGGGTGCACCTGGTCCTCTTCTTATAGCGAGCGCTCCCGCTCGATGCCCTTCCTCAGGCGAGGTGGGACTAAAAACCGAGAACGCAGTAGCAGTCGCAGCCGCGGGGGCGTGAGGGAGCGCTGTCGTTGTACGTTGGATCAGTGGGCTGGCGTTTGCTGTATCTGGGCCTCAGCAAAGGATAGACAGAGTTGGGCTTTGAGTTTAGCTCAAAAAAAAGTGGGGTTCAGAGCCATAACAACAGCCTGTTCTCAAGAAAAAATGGGGTACTACTCAAACTGCAACCAGAAAAGAAAAGGTACTACTCGAGCACATGGCAGATTTAATTAAGAAGTGATGGGAAAATTCAAAAAAGTCTGAAATCTTGGCATCTCAAACTTGGGTCCTCACTACCGTATGAAGTTTCGTAGAAAAATATCATGAAATGTACCCGTGACGAAGAAAACGTAGGCCGAACTAATCCATCAAAACAGTTTTTTTATGTATATAGGGATTTTTTGACTTTTTGCTACAGATATGTTTCTTGGTATTTTTTCACGAAAGTTGAATGGTCACCCAGGTTTCATATCCCAAAACCCCAATTTTTTAAAAAAGAAAATATTGAATGTTTTAACTAAATATTTATAGGGGCGTGGAGCACCCAGGTGCTACAAATCCTCTTCTCGTACATGTACATGTATTGATAATCCCATTTTGGAAGAGTATCATGAATTGGATATGCAATTTAGATTAGCGTGGTAGAAAACTGATCTGATTCTTCTCATACTGATCTGATTCTGCTATACTGATCTGATTCTTCTCATTCAGGATAGGCGTGGTAGAAAATATGCCATTATGTTCTAATCTCATAATTGGTAGTGGTGGTGGCCGATGGTCGCGCCCCACCGGCGGTGGCTCCTTTCCGGTCTCCTTCAAGGTTACCATGGTGTGCGTTCTTGCCTATTTGGTGATGGCGGCGGCTGGACGTGGATGTGAGATGGCTTCATGATGAAGGATGGATGGTTGCGGCGGCTAGGATTGATGGTGTATATATAAAAGCTCTCGCTATGCCTCATTCGTTGATGTAGCATCTCTCCTTTGATCCAAGGGCTCTAGGTGAGCCTTATCTTCTCCCAAAACATGTCTTAAAGGCCAAGGAATTCGTAGGCGCAAACAGGGACGAAATTCGGGCTCATACAAGCGCGTGGACGAACGTACGCGGTCGTTCGGTGGGCCATCTTGGGCTCTGTCCCATTCTGGTAAAAGGGTTGTCATTTTTTCATACGAACTCAGAATTTGACGCCGATTCATTCCGGGTTTTAGATCTTGATTTGGAGCACTTTACGAAAATGATTTTTTCACTGTCCAAAATGGCCAAGTCGGGGACCTTGATTTCCATCGTTTGTACTCCTTTGATCATGCTAAGTGCATGGAAAGTCCGCATCACCTACAAGTCACACAAAGACAAAGAAAACAAATATAAACTAACTAAGAATAAAGATATGTAACGCTTGCAGTGAAAATGATAAAAACTAGAAACCATGCATATGGACATATAATTGGCTCAATGAGACATGATAGAACTTGGTACACGAAGATAATGTGCAACAAAAGAGATGTGAAAATGTGTAAAATATGGAGCCATCAAAGATGTAATTATGGTTTGATGTCAATAAAACTAGTTATGATGGACTATTGAACAAATGCCAAAAAAATATAGCAACAGGCACAAACTTTGCCTTCTCATGTAAGAGAAGAGAATTGACCAGTTTATGAGAAAAACGGATTGAAAATTCATAAATAGCCAATCACGCTGCCGAGGCTGCACTCCATGCAAGCCGGCGACTTTGCCGCCCAAGCAACCGGAGTTCACATTCCACCACACGATCCACATCCACCACTCCAGCACACACACTGGCTCCGAGGCCGCATACTAGATGAGTCGAGACTCTACCGCCCAAGCAGCCAGAGCGACAACCCACAACACGACATGAAGTCGTCGCTCCGACATACTTCCTCCGACCCATAATATAAGAGTTAGTGTAAAAAACGATCTTATATTATGGGACGGAGGGAGTGAAGGAAATATGCCCTAGAGGCAATAATAAAGTTGTTGTTTATATTTCTTTATATCATGATAAATGTTTATTATTCATGCTAGAATTGTATTAACCGAAAACTTAGTACATGTGTGAATTCATAGACAAACATAATGTCACTAGTATCCCTCTACTTGACTAGCTCGTTGAATCAAAGATGGTTAAGTTTCCTAGCCATAGACATGAGTTGTCATTTGATTAACGGGATAACATCATTAGAGAATGATGTGATTGACTTGACCCATTCAGTTAGCTTAGCACTTGATCGTTTAGTTTGTTGCTATTGCTTTCTTCATGACTTATACATGTTCCTATGACTATGAGATTATGCAACTCCCGAATACCGGAGGAATACTTTGTGTGCTACCAAACGTCACAACATAACTGGGTGATTATAAAGGTGCTCTACAGGTGTCTCCGATGGTACTTGCTGAGTTGGCATAGATCGAGATTAGGATTTTCACTCCGATTGTCGGAGAGGTATCTCTGGGCCCTCTCGGTAATGCACATCACTATAAGTCTTGCAAGCAATGTGACTAATGAGTTAGTTGCGGGATGATGCATTACGTAATGAGTAAAGAAACTTGCCGGTAACGAGATTGAGCTAGGTATTAAGATACCGGCTATCGAATCTCAGGCAAGTAACATACGTATGACAAAGGGAACAACGTATGTTGTTATGCGATTCGACCGATAAAGATATTCGTAGAATATGTAGGAGCCAATATGGGCATCCAGGTTCCGCTATTGGTTATTGACCAGAGAGGTGTCTCGGTCATGTCTACATAGTTCTCGAACCCGTAGGGTCGGCACGCTTAAGTTCGTTGACGATATAGTATTATATGAGTTATGTATGTTGGTGACCGAATGTTGTTCGGAGTCCCGGATATGATCACGGACATGACGAGGAACTCCGGAATGGTCCGGAGATAAAGATTGATATATGGGATAATAGTGTTTGGTCTCCGGAAGGGTTCCGGATGTTTCCCGAAATGTTTGGGTATGAGAACACTTTATTTGGGCCAAAGGGGAAAGCCCACGAGGTTTTTGGAAAGAGCAAAAGGAAGTTTTGCGGAGTCCAGGGGCCAGACGCCAGGGTCCCTGGCGTCTGGGTCCAGACGCCGTGAACCCTGGCGTCTGGCCCTGGAGTCCGAGAAGGACTCTTGCCTTTCGGGTGAAACCGACTTTGTGGAGGCTTTTACTCCAAGTTTCGACCCCAAGGCTCAACATATAAATAGAGGGGCAAGGCTAGCACCAAAGACACATCAAGAAACACCAAGCCGTGTGCCGACAACCCCGTCCCCTCTAGTTTATCCTCCGTCATAGTTTTCGTAGTGCTTAGGCGAAGTCCTACGGAGATTGTTATTCACCAACACCGTCACCACGTCGTCGTGCTGCCAGAACTCATCTACTACTTCGCCCGTCTTGCTGGATCAAGAAGGCGAGGATGTCATCGAGCTGAACGTGTGCTGAACGCGGAGGTGTCGTACGTTCGGTACTTGATCGGGGCGGATCGTGAAGGTGTACGACTACATCAACCGCGTTGATAAACGCTTCCGCTTAGCGATCTTCAAGGGTATGAAGATACACTCCCCCTCTCGTTGCTATGCATCACATAGATAGATATTGCGTGATCGTAGGAAATTTTTTGAAATTACCGCGTTCCCCAACAGTGGCAGCCAGGTTTATGCGTAGATGTTATATGCACGAGTAGAACACAAGTGAGTTGTGGGCGATACAAGTCATACTGCTTACCAGCATGTCATACTTTGATTCGGCGGTATTGTTGGATGAAGCGGCCTGAACCGACATTACACGTACGCTTACACGAGACTGGTTCTACCGACGTGCTTTGCACATAGGTGGCTGGCGGGTGTTAGTTTCTCCAACTTTAGTTGAATCGAGTGTGGCTACGCCCGATCCTTGTTGAAGGTTAAAACAACACTAACTTGACGAAATATCATTGTGGTTTTATGCGTAGGTAAGAACGGTTCTTGCTCAGTCCGTAGCAGCCACGTAAAACTTGCAACAACAAAGTAGAGGACGTCTAACTTGTTTTTGCAGGGCATGTTGTGATGTGATATGGTCAAGACATGATGCTAAATTTTATTGTATGAGATGATCATGTTTTGTAACAAAGTTATCGGTAACTGGCAAGAGTCATATGGTTGTCGCTTTATTGTATGCAATGCAATCGCCCTGTAATTGCTTTACTTTATCACTAAGCGGTAGCGATAGTCGTAATAGCAATAGTTGGTGATACGTCTCCAACGTATCTATAATTTTTGATTGTTCCATGCTATTATATTACCCCTTTTGGATGTTTATGGGCTTTATTTTACATATTTATATCATTTTTGGGACTAACCTACTAACCGGAGGCCCAGCCGTATTGCTGTTTTTTTGCCTATTTCAGTATTTCGAAGAAAATGAATATCAAACGAAGTCCAAACAAAATGAAACCTTCGGGAGCGTGATTTTTGGAACGAACGTGATCCAGAGGACTTGGAGTGCAAGTCAAGAAGTGATCGAGGCGTCCAGGAGATAGCAGGGCGCGCCCACCCCTATAGGGCGCGCCCCCTGTCTCCTGGGCCCCACAGGCAGCCACCGACAGACTTCTCCCTCCTATATATACCTATGTACCTCGAAAACATTTAGGGAGCCAACGAAAAACAATTTCCACCACCGTAACCTTCTGTATCCGCGAGATCCCATCTTGAAGCCTTCGCCGGTGCTCCGCCGGAGGGGGAATCGACCACAGAGGGCTTCTACATCAAGATCATAGCCCCTCCGATGAGTTGTGAGTAGTTTACCACAGACCTTCGGGTCCATAGTTATTAGCTAGATGGCTTCTTCTCTCTTTTTGGATCTCAATACAATGTTCTCCCCCTCTCTTGTGGAGATCTATTTGATGTAAACTCTTTTTGCGGTGTGTTTATCGAGATCCGATGAATTGTGGGTTTATGATCAAGTTTATCTATGAAAAATATTTGAATCTTCTCTGAATTATTTTTATGTATGATTGAGTTATCTTTGCAAGTCTCTTCGAATTATCAGTTTGATTTGGCCTACTAGATTAATCTTTCTTGCCATGGGAGAAGTGCTTAGCTTTGGGTTCAATCTTGCGGTGCCCTTACCCAGTGACAGAAAGGGTTGCAAGGCACGTATTGTATTTTTGCCATCGAGGATAAAAAGATGGGGTTTATATCATATTGCTTGAGTTTATCCCTCTACATCATGTCATCTTTCTTAATGCGTTACTCTGTTCTTATGAACTTAATACTCTAGATGCATGCTGGATAGCGGTCGATGTGTGGAGTAATAGTAGTAGATGCAGGCAGGAGTCGGTCTACTTGTCACGGACGTGATGCCTATATACATGATCATGCCTAGATAATCTCATAATTATTCGCTTTTCTATCAATTTCTCGACAGTAATTTGTTCACCCACCATAATATTTATGCTATCTTGAGAGAAGCCACTAGTGAAACCTATGGCCCCCGGGTCTATCTTTTATCTTATAAGCTTTCAATCTACTTTTATTTGCATCTTTACTTTTTGCATCTATATTATAAAATACCAAAAATATATTTATTTTATCATACTATCTCTATCAGATCTCACTTTTGCAAGTGGCCGTGAAGGGATTGACAACCCCTTTATTGCGTTGGTTGCGAGTTCTTTGTTTATTTGTGTAGGTGCATGGGACTTTTGAGGAGCCTCCTACTGGATTGATACCTTGGTTCTCAAAAACTGAGGGAAATACTTACGCTACTATTGCTGCATCACCCTTTCCTCTTTAAGGAAAACCAACGCAAGCTCAAGACGTAGCAAGAAGGATTTCTGGCGCCGTTGTCGGGGAGGTCTTTGCTCAAGTCAAGACATACCAAGTACCCATCACAAATTCATCGCCCTCGCATTTACATTATTTGCCATTTGCCTCTCATTTTCCTCTCCCCCACTTCACCCTTGCCGTTTTATTTGCCCTCTCTTTCCCAATCTTCTCTCTCTTTTTCCCTTGCCTTTTTCTGTTTGCTTGTGTGTTGGATTACTTGTTGCCATGGGCAAGATAATACCAAATTGTGTGATTTCTCCAATATCAATAATAATGATTTCCTTAGTACTCCAATTGCTCCTCTTAATGATATTGAGTCTTGTGAAATCAATACTGCTTTGCTGAATCTTGTTATGAAAGATCAATTCGCCGGCCTTCCTATTGAAGATGTCGCTACTCATCTAAACAACTTTGTTGATTTGTGTGATATGCAAAAGAAGAAAGATACGAATAATGATATTGTTAAATTGAAGTTATTTCCGTTTTCACTTAGAGATCGTGCTAAAGTTTGGTTTTCGTCTTTGCCTAAAAATAGTATTGATTCTTGGAAAAAGTGCAAAGATGCTTTTATCTCTAAGTATTTTCCTCCCGCTAAGATTATCACTCTTAGGAACGATATTATGAATTTTAAACAACTTGATCATGAGCATGTTGCCCAATATTGGGAAAGAATTAAATTGATGATTCGCAATTGCCCTACTCATGGTTTGAATTTATGGATGATCATACAAAATTTTTATGCCGGTTTGAACTTTGCTTCTAGAAATCTTTTAGATTCAGCCGCGGGAGGCACATTTATGGAAATCACGTTAGGAGATGCTACGAAACTTCTTGATAATATTATGGCTAATTATTCTCAATGGCACACCGAAAGATCTTCTAGTAAAAAAGTGCATGCTATAAAAAGAAATCAATGTTTTGAGTGGAAAGATGGATGAACTTATGAAGTTGTTTGCTACTAGAAATACTCCTCTTGATCCCAATGATATGCCTTTGTCTACTTTGATTGAGAATAATAATGAATCTATGGATGTGAATTTTGTTGGTAGGAATAGTTTTGGAAACAATGCTTATAGATGAAACTTTAATTCTAGACCGTTCCCTAGTAATTCCTCTAATAATTATCGGAATTCCTACAATAATTCTTATGGTAATTTTAATAAGATGCCCTTTGATTTTGAGAATAGTGTGAAAGAATTCATGATTTCTCAAAAGAATTTTAATGCTTTGCTTGAAGAAAAATTGCTCAAAGTTGATGATTTGGCTAGGAACATTGATAGACTTTCGCTTGATGTTGATTCTCTTAAACTTAGATCTACTCCTCCTAAGCATGATATCAATGAGTCTCTCAAAGCAATGAGAATTTCCATTGATGAGTGCAAGGAAAGAACCGCTAGATTGTGTGCTAAGAAAGATTGCTTTGTAAAGGCGTGGTTTCCATGAAAATAATGATGAAGATATTAAAGTTATTGATGTGTCTCCTATTAGATCTTTGTTTTGCAATATGAATCTTGATAATGATGGGACTGGAGATGAGTCAACTTTAGTTAGAAGGCGTCCCAAGAATTCAGAGTTTTTAGATCTTGATGCTAAATTTGGTAAAAGTGGGATTGGAGAGGTCATGACTTTAAATAGTATTGAACCCACTATCTCGGATTTCAAGGAATTTGATTATGATAATTGTTCTTTAGAAGGTTGTATTTCCTTGTTGCAATCCGTTGTTAATTCTCCTCATGCTTATAGTCAAAATAAAGCTTTTACCAAACACATTGTTGATGCCTTGATGCAATCTTATGATGAAAAACTTAATTTGGAAGTTTCTACACCTAGAAAGCTTAATGATGAATGGGAACCTACTATAAAGATTAAAATTAAAGATCATGAGTGTTTTGCTTTGTGTGATTTGGTGGTAGTGTTTCCATGATTCCGAAAACTTTATGCGATATTCTAGGTTTCCATGATCTTGATGATTGCTCTTTAAATTTGCACCTTGCGGATTCCACCATTAAAAAGCCAATGGGAAGGATAAATGATGTTCTCATTGTTGCAAATAGAAATCTGGTGCACGTATATTTTATCGTTCTTGATATTGATTGCAATCTTTCTTGCCCTATTATTTTTGGTAGACCTTTCCTTAGAACGATTGGTGCGATTATTGATATGAAGGAAGGGAATGTTAGATTCCAATTTCCATTAAAGAAAGGCATGGAGCATTTTCTAAGAAATAAATTCAAATTACCTTATGAATCTATCATGCGAGCTACTTATGAATTGAGTGCCAAAGATGGCACTACTTAGATCTATCTTCGCTTTTATGCCTAGCTAGGGGCGTTAAACGATAGCGCTAGTTGGGAGGCAACCCAATTTTATTTGTGTTTTTTGTTTTTATTCCTGTTTAGTAATAAGTTTTGCATCTACCTTCTGTTTAGATGTGTTTTATCTTTTAGTTAGTGTTTGTGCCAAGTAGAACCTATAAGATAACCTATGATGATAGTTAATTTGATTCTGCTGAAAAACAGAAAATTTGTGCGTACGAAATTAGTTTTGTTAAATCACAGAAACGTGCTTTTGCGTTGATTCTTTTTGCGGCTAATCAATAGACAAATTGTCCGGTAGGAATTTTGAAGTTCTAGAAGTTTGCGTTAGTTACAGATTGCTACAGACTGTTCTGTTTTTCACAGATTCTGTTTTTCGTGTGTTGTTTGCTTATTTTGATGCATCTATGGCTAGTAATTAGTTTATAAACCATAGGGAAGTTGGAATACAGTAGGTTTAACACCAAAATAAATAAAGAATGAGTTCATTACAGTACCTTATGTGGTGGTTTTGTTTTCTTTCACTAACGGAGCTTATGAGATTTCCTATTGAGTTTTGTGTTGTGAAGTTTTCAAGTTTTGGGTAAAGCTTTGATGGACCATGGAATAAGGAGTGGCAAGAGCCTAAGCTTGGGGATTCCCAAGGCACCCCAAGATATTCAAGAATAGCCAAAAGCCTAAGCTTGGGGATGCCCCGGGAAGGCATCCCCTCTTTCGTCTTCGTTCATTGGTAACTTTACTTGGAGCTATATTTTTTTGCCACATGATATGTGTTTTGCTTGAAGCGTCGTGTATTATATTAGTCTTTGCTTTTTAGCTTCCCACAATCATCTTTGCTGCACACACCTTTTGGGAGAAGCCTACTTGATTAGAATATGCTATGTGCTTCACTTATATCTTTTGAGCTTGATAGTTTTTGCTCTAGTGCTTCACTTATATCTTTTAGAGCACGGCGGTGGCTTAATTTTGTAGAAATTGCTAGTCTCTCATGCTTCACTTATATTATTTTGAGAGTCTTTTAGAATAGCATGGTATTTTCTATGGTTATAAAATTGGTCCTAGAATGGTAGGCATCCAAGTTGGGTATAATAAAAACTATCATAGGAAGTGAATTGGATGCTATGATCAATTTGATACTTGATAATTGTTTTGAGATATGGAGGTAGTGATATTAAAGTCATGCTAGTTGGGTGATTATGAATTTAAAGAATGTTTTTGTTGAAGTTAGCAAGTCCCGTAGCATGCACGTATGGTTAAAGTTGTGTAACAAATTTGAAACATGAAGTGTACCTGGCTTGTGCATCCTTATGAGTGGCGGTCGGGGACAAGCGATGGTCTTTTCCTACCAATCTATCCCTCTAGGAGCATGCACGTAGTGCTTGATTTTTGATGACTTCTAAATTTTTGCAATAAGTATATGAGTTCTTTTGACTAATGTTGAGTCCATGGATCATACACACTTTTACCTTTCCACCATTGCTAGCCTCTTCGGTACCGTGCATTGCCCTTTCTCACCTTGAGAGTTGGTGCAAACTTTGCCGGTGCATCCAAACCCCGTGATACGATACGCTCTATCATACATAAACCTCCTTATATCTTCCTCAAAACAACCACCATACCTACCTATTATGGCATTTCCATAGCCATTCCGAGATATATTGCCATGCAACTTTCCACCGTTCCATTCATCATCATGAAATACTTTACTTTTATCATATTGCCATTGCATGATCATGTAGTTGACATCGTATTTGTGGCAAAGCCACCATGCATATTTTTTCATACATGTCACTCTTGATTCATTGCACCATCCCGGTACACCGCCGGAGGCATTCATATAGAGTCATATCTTGTTCCAGTTTCGAGTTGTAATTCATATGTTGTAATCAATAAAAGTGTGATGATCATCATTATTAGAGCATTGCCCAAAAAAAAGAAGAAAGGCAAAAAAAGGCCCAAAAAAAGAAAAGAAAAAAAAGAGAAAAAAAGAAAAAGAAAATAAATAAAAGGGGCAATGTTACTATCTCTTTTTCCACACCTGTGCTTCAAAGTAGCACCTTGTTCTTCATGTAGTGAGTCTCATATCTTGTGCTTCAAAGTAGCACCATGTTTTTCATTTAGTGAGTCTCATAGTTTGTCACTTTCATATACTAGTGGGAATTTTTCATTATAGAACTTGGCTTGTATATTCCTACGATGGGCTTCCTCAAATGCCCTAGGTCTTCGTGAGTAAGCAAGTTGGATGCACACCCACTAGTTTTCTTTTATTGAGCATTCATTTATAGCTCTAGTGCATCCGTTGCATGGCAATCCCTACTCCTCATGTTGACATCAATTGATGGGCATCTCCATAGCCTATTGATTATCCTCGTCAATGTGAGACTTTCTCCTTTTTGTCTTCTCCACACAATCCCCATCATCATATTCTATTCCACCCATAGTGTTATATCCATGGCTCACGCTCATGTATTGCGTGAAGGTTGAAAAAGTTTGAGATTATTTAAGTACGAAACAATTGCTTGGCTTGTCATCAAGGGTGTAGAATTTGGGAACATCTTTGTGTGACGAAAATGAAGCATAGCCTAACTATATAATTTTGTAGGGATGAACTTTCTTTAGCCATGTTATTTTGAGAAGACATGATTGCTTTGATTAGTATGCTTGAAGTGTTACTATTTCTTTTGTCAATATGAACTTTTATTTTGAATCATTTGGATCTGAACATTCATGCCACAATAAAGAAAATTACATTGAGAATTATGCTAGGTAGCATTCCACATCAAAAATTCTATTTTTATCATTTACCTACTCGATGACGAGCAGGAATTAAGCTTGGGGATGCTTGATACATCTCCAATGTATCTATAATTTTTTATTGTTCCATGCTATTATATTACCCCTTTTGGATGTTTATGGACTTTATTTTACATATTTATATCATTTTTGGGACTAACCTACTAACCGGAGACCCAGCCCGTATTGCTGTTTTTTTTTTGCCTATTTCAGTATTTCGAAGAAAAGGAATATCAAACGGAGTCCAAACTGGATGAAACCTTCGGGAGCGTGATTTTTGGAACGAACGTGATCCAGAGGACTTGGAGTGCAAGTCAAGAAGTGATCGAGGCGGCCAGGAGATAGCAGGGTGCGCCCACCCCTATAGGGCCCACCCCCTGTCTCCTGGGCCCCACAGGCGGCCACCGACGTACTTCTTCCTCCTATATATACCTACATACCCCAAAAACATCCAGGGAGCCAACGAAAAACAATTTCCACCACCGTAGCCTTCTGTATCCGCGAGATCCCATCTTGGAGCCTTTGTCGGCGCTCCGCCGGAGGGGGAATCGACCATGGAGGGCTTCTACATCAACACCATAGCCCCTCTGATGAGTTGTGAGTAGTTTACCACAGACCTTCGGGTCCATAGTTATTATCTAGATGGCTTTTCTCTCTTTTTGGATCTCAATACAATGTTCTCCCCCTCTCTTGTGGAGATCTATTTGATGTAAACTCTTTTTGCGGTGTGTTTGTCGAGATCCGATGAATTGTGGGTTTATGATCAAGTTTATCTATGAATAATATTTGAATCTTCTCTGAATTTTTTTATGTATGATTGAGTTATCTTTGCAAGTCTCTTCGAATTATCAGTTTGGTTTGGCCTACTAGATTGATCTTTCTTGCCATGGGAGAAGTGCTTAGCTTTGGGTTCAATCTTACGGTGTCATTACCCAGTGACAGAAAGGGTTGCAAGGCACGTATTGTATTGTTGCCATCGAGGATAAAAAGATGGGGTTTATATCATATTGCTTGAGTTTATCCCTCTACATCATGTCATCTTTCTTAATGCGTTACTCTGTTCTTATGAACTTAATACTCTAGATGCATGCTGGATAGTGGTCGATGTGTGGAGTAATAGTAGTAGATGCAGGCAGGAGTCGGTCTACTTGTCACGGACGTGATGCCTATATACATGATCATGCCTAGATAATCTCATAATTATTCGCTTTTCTATCAATTGCTCGACAGTAATTTGTTCACCCATCGTAATATTTATTCTATCTTGAGAGAAGCCACTAGTGAAACCTATGGCCCCCGGGTCTATCTTTTATCTTATAAGCTTTCAATCTACTTTTATTTGCATCTTTACTTTTTGCATCTATATTATAAAATACCAAAAATATATTTATCTTATCATGCTATCTCTATCAGATCTCACTTTCGCAAGTGGCCGTGAAGGGATTGACAACCCCTTTATTGTGTTGGTTGCGAGTTCTTTGTTTGTTTGTGTAGGTGCGTGGGACTTTTGAGGAGCCTCCTACTGGATTGATACCTTGGTTCCAAAAAACTGAGGGAAATACTTACGCTACTATTGTTGCATCACCCTTTCCTCTTCAAGGAAAACCAACGCAAGCTCAAGATGTAGCAGTTGGCGAGACGACAACGATGCTTCGATGGAGATCAAGGTATCAAGCCGGTGACGGTGGTGATCATGACAGTGCTTTGGAGATGGATATCAAAGGCCCAAGTTGGTGATGGCCATATCATATCACTTATATCGATTGCATGTGATATTTATCTTTTATGCATCTTATTTTGCTTTGATTGATGGTTGCACTATAAGATGATCTCTCACTAAATTTCAAGGTATAAATGTTCTCCCTGAGTATGCACCATTGCCAAAGTTCGTCGTGCTGAGACACCACGTGATGATCGGTTGTGATAAGCTCTACGTTCACATACAATGGGTGAAAGCCAGTTTTGCACACGCAGAAATACTCGGGTTAAACTTGACGAGCCTAGCATATGCAGATATGGCCTCGGAACACCGATACCGAAAGGTCGAACGTGAATCATATAGTAGATATGATCAACATAGTGATGTTCACCATTGAAAACTACTCCATCTCACACGATGATCAGACATGGTTTAGTTTATTTGGATCACATGATCACTTAGATGATTAGAGGGATGTCTATCTAAGTGGGAGTTCTTAAGTAATATGATTAATTGAACTTTAATTTATCATGAACTTAGTCCTGATAGTATTTTGCAAATAATGTTGTAGATCAATAGCTCGTGTTGTTGCTTCCCTATGTTTTATATGTGTTCCTAGAGAAAACTAAGTTGAAATATGATAGTAGCAATGATGCGGACTGGGTCCATGATCTGAGGTTTATCCTCATTGTTGCACAGAAGAATTATGTCCTTGATGCACCGCTAGGTTACAGACATGTTGCAGGAGCAGATGCAGACGTTATGAATGTTTGGCTAGCTCAATATGATGACTACTTGATAGTTTAGTGCACCATGCTTAAAGGCTTATAATCGGTACTTCAAAGATGTTTTGAATGTCATGGACCATATGAGATGTTCCAGGAGTTGAAGTTAATATTTCAAGAAAATACCAGAGTTGAGAGATATGAAGTCTCCAACAAGTTCTATAGCTAAAAGATGGAGGAGAATAGCTCAAGCAGTGAGCATGTGCTCAGATTGTCTGGGTACTACAATCGCTTGAATCAAGTGGGAGTTAATCTTCCAGATAAGATAGTGATTGACAGAGTTCTCTAGTCACCATCACCAAGTTAGTAGAACTTCGTGATGAACTATAGTATGCAAGGGATGACGAAAACGATTCCCGAGCTTTTCATGATGATGAAATCGATGAAGGTAGAAATCAAGAAAGAGCATCAAGTGTTGATGATTAACAAGACCACTAGTTTCAAGATAAGGGCAAAAGGGAAAGAAAGGGAACTTCATGTAGAATGGCAAGCAAGTTGTCACTTTCGTGAAGAAGCCCAAAGCTAGACTAAAGCCTGAAACTGAGTGCTTCTACTACAAAGGAAATGTTCACTGGAAGCGGAAATGCCCTGAATATTTGGTGGATAAGAAGGATGGCAATGTGAACAAGGGTATATTTGATATACATGTTATTGATGTGTACCTTACTAGTGTTTATAGTAGCCCCTGGGTATTTGATACTTGTTCGGTTGCTAAAAATTAGTAACTCGAAATAGGAGTTACAGAATAAACAGAGACTAGTTGAGGGTGAAGTGACGATGTGTGTTGGAAGTGGTTCCAAGATTAATATGATCATCATCGCACACCCCCTATACTTTCCGGATTAGTGTTGAACCTAAATAAATGTTATTTGGCATTTGTGTTGAGCATGAATGTGATTTGATCATGTTTATTGCAATACGGTTATTCATTTAAAGTCAGAGAATAATTGTTGTTCTATTTACATGAATAAAACCTTCGATGGTCATATACCCAATGAAAATAGTTTGTTGGATCTAGATCGTAATGATACACATATTCATAATATTGAAGCCAAAAGATGCAAAGTTGATAATGATAGTGCAACTTATTTGTGGCACTGCCGTTTGGGTCATATTGGTGTAAAGCGCATGAAGAAACTCCATACAGATGGACTTTTGGAATCACTTGATTATGAATCACTTGGTACTTGCGAACCATGCCTCATGGGCAAGATGACTAAAACTCCATTCTCCAGAACAATGGAGCAAGCAACAGATTTATTGGAAATAATACATACCGATGTATGCGGTCCAATGAGTATTGATGCTCGTGGCGGGTATCGTTATTTTCTGACCTTCACAGATGATTTAAGCAGATATGGGTATATCTACTTAATGAAACACAAGTCAGAAACATTTGAAAAGTTCAAAGAATTTCAGAGTGAAGTGGAAAATCATCATAACAAGAAAATAAAGTTTCTACGATCTGATCATGGAGGAGAATATTTGAGTTACGAGTTTGGTCTTCATTTGAAACAATGTGGAATAGTTTCACAGCTCACGCCACATGGAACACCACAGCATAATGGTGTGTCCGAACATCGTAACCGCACTTTATTGGATATGGTGCGATCTATGATGTATCACCAATTTACCACTATTGTTTTGGGGTTATGCATTAGAGACAGCTGCATTCACTTGAAATAGGGAACCATCAAAATCCGTTGAGACGACACCTTATGAACTATGGTTTGGCAAGAAACCAAAGTTGTCGTTTCTTAAAGTTTGGGTCTGCGATTCTTATGTGAAAAAGCTTCAACCTGATAAGCTTGAACCCAAATCGAAGAAGTGCGTCTTCATAGAATACCCAAAGGAAATTGTTGGGTACACCTTCTATCACAGATCCAAAGGCAAAATCTTTGTTGCTAAAAATGGATCCTTTTTAGAGAAGGAGTTTCTCTCGAAATAAGTGAGTGGGAGGAAAGTAGAGCTTGATGAGGTAATTTTACCTTCTCCCGAATTGGAAAGTAGGTCATCAGAGAAATCAGTTCCAGTGATTCCTACACCAATTAGTGAGGAAGCTAATGATGATGATCATGAAACTTCAGATCAAGTTACTAGAGAACCTCATAGGTCTTCCAAAGTATGGTCTGCACTAGAGTGGTACGGTAATCCTATTTTGGAAGTCATGTTACTAGACAATGATGAACCTACGAACTATGAGGAAGCGATGATGAGCCCAGATTCCGCGAAATGGCTTGAGGCCATGACATCTGAGATGGGATCCATATATGAGAACAAAGTGTGGACTTTGGTGGATTTGCCCGATGATCGGCAAGCCATATTAAATAAATGGATCTTCAAGTGGAAGATGGACGCTGATAGTAGTGCTACTATCTACAAGGCTCGACTTGTCGCAAAAGGTTTTCGACAAGTTCAAGGTGTTGACTACAATGAGATTTTCTCAACTGTAGCGATGCTTAAATCCGTCCAAATCATGTTAGCAGTTGCCATATTTTATAAAATCTGGCAAATGGATGTCAAAACTACATTCCTTAAATGGATATTTCTTAAAGAAGAGTTGTATATGATGCAACCAGAAAGTTTTGTCAATCCTAAAGATACTAACAAGGTGTGCAAGCTCCAGTGATCCATCTATGGACTGGTGCAAGCATCTTGGAGTTGGAATATACGCCTTGATGAGTTGATCAAAGCATATAGTTTTATACAGACTTGCAATGAAGCCTGTATTTACAAGAAAGTGAGTGGGAGCTCTGTAGCATGTCTAATATTATATGTGGATGACATATTGTTGATTGGAAATGATATATAATTTCTGGATAGCATAAAGGGATATTTGAGCAAGAGTTTTTTTGATGAAAGACCTCGGTGAAGCTGCTTACATATTGGGCATCAAGATCTATAGAGACAGATCAAGACGCTTAATTGGACTTTCACAAAGCACATACCTTGGTAAAGTTTTGAAGAAGTTCAAAATGGGTCAGTCAAAGAAAGGGTTTTTGCGTGTATTACAAGGTGTAAAGTTGAGTAAGACTCAAAGCCCGGCCACGGCAGAAAATAGAAAAAGAATGAAAGTCATTCCCTATGCCTCAGTCATAGGTTCTATAAAGTATGCTATGGTGTGTACCAGACCTATTATATACCTTGCTCTGAGTTTGGCAAGGGAGTACAATTTTGATCTAGGAGTAGATCACTGGACAGCGGTCAAGAATTATCCTTTGTGAGGACTACGGAAATATTTCTCGATTATGATGGTGATAAAAGAGATTGTTGTAAAGAGTTACGTCGATGCAAGCTTTTACACCGATCCAGATGACTCTAAGTCTCAATCTGGATACATATTGAAAGTGGGAGCAATTAGCTAGAGTAGCTCAGTGCAGAGCATTGTAGACATAGAATATTTGCAAAATACATACGGCTCTGAATGTAACAGACCCTTTGACTAAACTTCTCTCACGAGCAAAACATGATCACACCTTAGTACTCTTTGGGTGTTAATCACATAGCGATGTGAACTAGATTATTAACTCTAGTAAACCCTTCGGGTGTTGGTCACATGACGATGTGAACTATGGGTGTTAATCACATACAGATGTGAATATTGGTGTTAAATCACATGGTGATGTGAACTAGATTATTGACTCTAGTGCAAGTGGGAGACTGAAGGAAATATGCCCTAGAGGCAATAATAAAGTTATTTATATTTCCTTATATCATGATAAATGTTTATTATTCATGCTAAAATTGTATTAACCGGAAACTTAGTACATGTGTAACATAGACAAACATAATGTCACTAGTATGCCTCTACTTGACTAGCTCGTTGAACCAAAGATGGTTAAGTTTCCTAGACATAGAAATGAGTTGTCATTTGATTAACGGGATCACATCATTAGAGAATGATGTGATTGACTTGACCCATTCCGTTAGCTTAGCACTTGATCGTTTAGTTTGTTGCTATTGCTTTCTTCATGACTTATACATGTTCCTATGACTATGAGATTATGCAACTCCCGAATACCGGAGGAACACTTTGTGTGCTACCAAATGCCACAACATAACTGGGTGATTATAAAGGTGTTCTACAGGTGTCTCCAATGGTACTTGTTGAGTTGGCATAGATCGAGATTAGGATTTGTCACTCCGATTGTCGAAGAGGTATCTCTGGGCCCTCTTGGTAATGCACATCACTAATAAGCCTTGCAAGCAATGTGACTAATGAGTTAGTTGCGGGATGATGCATTATGTAACGAGTAAAGAGACTTGCCGGTAACGAGATTGAACTAGGTATTAAGATACCGACGATCGAATCTCGGGCAAGTAACATACCGATGACAAAGGGAACAACGTATGTTGTTATGCGGTTCAACCAATAAAGATCTTCGTAGAATATGTAGGAACCAATATGGGCATCCAGGTTCCGCTATTGGTTATTGACCAGAGAGGTGTCTCGGTCATGTCTACATAGTTCTCGAACCCGTAGGGTCCGCACGCTTAATGTTCGTTGACGATATAGTATTATATGAGTTATGTATGTTGGTGACCGAATGTTGTTCGTAGTCCTGGATATGATCACGGACATGACGAGAAACTCCGGAATGGTCTGGAGATAAAGATTGATATATGGGATATAGTGTTTGGTCTCCGGAAGGGTTCTAGAATTCACCGGAAGGGGTTCCGGATGTTTCCCGAAATGTTTGGGTACGAGAACACTTTATTTGGGCCAAAGGGGAAAGCCCACAAGGTTTTTGAAAAGCGCAAAATGAAGTTTTGCGGAGTCCAGGGGCCAGACGCCAGGGTCCCTGGCGTCTGGACAGGGTCCCTGGCGTCTGGGTCCAGACGTCGTGAACCCTGGCGTCTGGCCCTGGAGTCCGAGAAGGACTCTTGCCTTTCGGGTGAAACCGACTTTGTGGAGGCTTTTACTCCAAGTTTCGACCCCAAGGCTCAACATATAAATAGAGGGGCAGGGCTAGCACCAAAGACACATCAAGAAACACCAAGCCGTGTGCCGGCAACCCCGTCCCCTCTAGTTTATCCTCCGTCATAGTTTCCTAGTGCTTAGGCGAAGCCCTGCGGAGATTGTTCTTCACCAACACCGTCACCACGCCGTCGTGCTGCTGGAACTCATCTACTACTTCGCCCGTCTTGCTGGATCAAGAAGGCGAGGACGTCATCGAGCTGAACGTGTGCTGAACCCGGAGGTGCCGTACTTTCGGTACTTGATCGGGCCGGATTGTGAAGGTGTACGACTACATCAACTGCGTTGATAAACACTTTCGCTTAGCGATTTTCAAGGGTATGAATATACACTCCCCCTCTCATTGCTATGCATCACATAGATAGATCTTGCGTGATCGTAGTTTTTTTTTTGAAATTACCGCGTCCCCAACAGGGAGTACAACCTACCCTTTACCCCTTCTTTTTGAGAGATTTTGGCCTCCCTTCTTTGCGAAGAAGATTTTTTTTCAATCTTTTTAGCTGTCAATGGTGGTTCTTGGCAGGATCTGACGATGGACGATGGTAGGATTTGACGTTGCTTAGGTATGGAGAGATTTAATCTAACAATTATTAGCCCGTGTCATCCATGCATCGGCCGCAAAACATCGGCTGCGTAGCACTACTCTTAGGTGCGCTTGTTGGTGAACTTTTTCTTGAACACCGCTACACAGACAATAAACCATGGACGATTTTCAGACGATTCAACACATCAAGCCGTTTGATGCGTGGAGCAAACTGAACAACACTGTTCAATCCAACATTGCCCATTGTTCGGGCAGGCTATTGTCGTCTGCCTAGTAGTTTCGTTTTTTAGTAGCTAACTCAAAGTGAATCATTTTGGGACCATGTATATATATAGTACGCCTTGCTGGTGGCGCATATTCCCCTTTCCCGGCATCATGAGATATGAAGATGGGTGGGTAGTTCTCGATGTTGCTTTTACGATCAGGATTAAAATATACAACACATCTTTCTCTATTGTTCACTGGCCAAACTGCTTTGACGTACGATCTATATGGCTTTCAACATTAATCCTCCGACTAGCATCAACGCGTTATTTGGGACGTGGCTAAACGGAGTGAAATCAAATATTGCAAGATATATTTGGATAGAGATGTGTGCATTATTTTAGCCTATATGGAACTGCAGGGATGATATGATTTTCAACATAAAGAATTTTACCAACTTTTTGCATGTTATATACAGGGCCATTGCGTGGATCCGTACGTGATTGTTAGTCACTCATGCAGACCCCAGTGAGTTTTTGGTTGATGGGTGTGACCATTGAGAGATGGTAGCATGGGTTGTCTTCAACCAATTTAAATAACGAGCTAATAATAGGTTAGGTGTTTATTCATCGCAGCCTGATTTTCTCGCCGGTTGTGGCACTTCATAATTTGTTTCCCTTTGCCTTGACTACTTTTATGAGCCATTACTGAACTTCAGACTTTGTTTTTGTACTTTTGTTAAATAAAATGGTGCATGCATCATTCTAGTGGAGAGGCGGGGCTATCCTCCTTTAAAAAAAACCTAAATCCTAAAAAGTGGTCGAGTGCTCGTTTGCTCGCGCGAGCACACATCCTTCCAGGCCGTCCGATCGGGATCCCGATCGCCGCCAGGTGTTCCACGGTCGGGAAACGCGAACGAACGACAGACATCGACAGTGGGCCCCACCCAAACCCACGCTCCCCCCATCCACAAGCGCATGAGTTCGTCGATCCGCGGCTCCCTGCCGCCGTCGTCTTCCCCCCAAATCAACCTTTGAGTTTGTCGATCCGCGGCGCACTCCGCGAGCGCTTGCTCGTCTCCCCGCCTCCGATTTGGCTCGGCCGTCTCCCGCGCCGCGGCGCTGGACTTGCTCGCCGAATCCACCGGCTCCCTGCCGTCGTCGTCTTCGCGGTCGTCGCGATGCTTGACTTCGGCGACCTCCTCCCGGCCTCCCGCGAGAAGCCGTGTCTGTGTTGGCCGCCTTCGCGTCCTCTGAAGGCGAGCGCGCACCACCCCTACGCTCCTCATTCAGGGACGCTGGCCCCGACACGGTCGCAACAGGCCTCTTCCTCTCCAACATCTCGCCACCAGCCGCATCCAGGATGGCCTCGACCTCCTGCTGCTAGCCATGGGTGCACGTCCTTCTCCCTACTTCTATCTCCTGTTGCACCCTACAGCTGCCCCATCTCCGATCTCTGAACTTCTACTTGTGACCATGTACAGGTGATGGCTGTAGCTTGGTCTGGAGCATAAAAATTGTGTCGAGTTAGCAGGTGGATGGTGGTGCTGGTGCCTCTCTTGAATTGTTGATAGTGATGGCTACAATTTTAAGAAGTGTTTTTTCTCTCTCCGACCTATTCTGCAATTGTGCTTCCCCTATGCGTGAGGATTAGCACAGGGTGCATTGTGGCCTGGGTTGATCTGTTGTGATAGTTAGGGAAGATGATAGTAGCAAGTATAAACTCTCTTGAATGGGTAGTTCATAGTATAATGGTAATTTTACTATGATTATTCATCTAACACGTGGCAAAAAAGAGACTGCATTATGAAGTAATCTGTTGTTTCATTGCCATTCCAATTCATTTTTAGCCATTATAAAGAACACGTGTCCTCTATGAAAACTTGATAGATATTTACTTACCGGTGTCCAAGTGATTACATGATATAATAAAGCAGAAAAATCAAGATTTATATTAAGCTATTGGACTTGCTCAAACTTGCATGATTTTTTTATAAGTAGTTGCCTCATTTCTGCTATTGGATTTGCTCAATGGGTTGATTCTCAATGGATCGACGGGCAGTTTGTATCCACTATTTTATTTTCTTTGGCAAGCAAGCTAATGAGTTGGCTGCATAATCTATGAAAATTGTCTGCAAACCCGGTATGAGTTGCTACCTTTTAATCCTTTTACTAAACAAAACCTGGTTTGCCACGATATAGTATGCAATTTGCTTAGATTAGAGCAGAACTTGCCTGCAACAACAAAAGCATTATCCATGGGACACAACACAACTTGATATATAGGTCCAAATTTATTGCCTGAAACTTGTAGGCAATTGCCTACAAACCAAGTACTAGTTGCTCCTGACTTTCACTATTTATTTTTCTTCGGAGAGCAAGCTAATGAGTTGGCTGCAGAATCTATGGAAAATGCCTACAAACCCAGTACGAGTTGCTACCTTTCAATCTGTTTTTGTAAACATAACCTGGAGTTGCCTAGATATACTATGCAATTTGCTTACATCAGAGCACAATTTGCCTTCGACCACTGATATATTTTCCCAGGGGACACATCACAACTTGATGCTCCACACAATATAACTTGAGAGAGGGCAAGGGACACGAGATGCAGAGGCATTCAAGATTCCGAGTCATTTTGTACGGTTGCTATTACTGTTATTGCAATGACTATCCTACCCTGCCATATTTTGAATATTTGACTAGTACTTGCTAAGCAAACCAAAACCACTGCTCAAAACGCTACCCTAAGCACCTAAGTTTCATAAATATGCTTTCGTAGATATTCTTGCCTAAACAGAGTGTTTGTTTTGATTGCATGGACTCACTAAATTCTAAAATGATGTCAAAGAAACGTTTTTGAGGTTTTGTGCACACACCCAAGCAAGAAGCTTCAACATCCACTTCTAGGTAAGCTTCGCACAAAGCTATCCAATTTTTCTGTTTCAGGAAAAAAGAGGAGTTGCCTCAAATTTATATGCATTTTGCCTACATCCCAGCAGGACTTGCTGTTTATTTTCCCTCTTTGCAAGCAAGAAGCTTTACCAGCCACTTCCAGGTAAATTTTACACATCCCCAATAGCTTCCCACCTACTCCAGTGGATGTTAGCTTTTTTGTTCCAGCAAATAGAGAGAGTTGCCTGAAACTTATAAGCAAATTGCCTACATCATAGGAATACTTGCTTTCTCCCCCATTTTCTCGCAAGAAAAAAGTTTCACTAGCAGCTTCCAGGTAAACTTCGCACAACCCCCAGAGCTTTTTCCAACATGTTTTTATGCATCCCCGATAAGTGGCTGTTAGCTTTTTTTGTTCAGCAAAAAAGGAAGTTTCCTGAAACTTATATGCAAATTGCCTACATTACAGGAGGACTTGCTTTTGATTTCCCATTTTCCTTCTTTTGGCACCAAACTAACAAGCTGGCTACATAAATAGGTTTTAACTCACAAACTTTTCCTACACCGCAGGCACAACTTTTCAAGCATAAAACAATGCAAAACACTATCCTAGTGATGATTTTCTTTTTTCAAAAAACCATAAGTTGCCTACAAGCATTCCACTATTGGAGGCATCAGGAGGGGAGGTGCTGGGTGGTGGGCCTATGGTAGATGGGGTTCGCGCTGGTTTGGGCGGTTACGATTGGGGGGGGGGGCAGGAAAAGATCATGCACCATGTGAGCTCAGGAGGTTCATGGATTTTATCGGGAGGGAGATGCATGCTTCCCCCCTGCATGTGTTCCTTTTGTTCATGTTTTTTTGTGCAGCGTGATTTTACCAGATCCCATTTTCTGAGTGTGTTATTTTCCTCGATTCACTTGATGTGATGAATTGATTCCAGGCACGGTTCCAAGAGCTTTCGTTTGGGACGATGACCTCATACTCAAGGTCATGAAGAAGGACAAGAAGGGTGAAGTGGAGTTTGTCAAGCTGCGAGTAAGCATTCGACGCCCCACATTTTTCCTGTTTTTCACTTATGTCAATTTTTAGGCAACCATACACTGTTTATCGAGGCAACTCACACATTTAGGATAGGCAAATCATGCATAAACATGTTGTCACAGAAGTCACACACACACACACAAAAGGCAGGCAACCAGCCGTAACTGAATAGGTGAGTCAGGCACCCCAGACATAGGCATACTGGATCAGGCAAGACCACACACATTATTTAGGCGACTCACGCATTTAGCACAAGCAAGTCACACACAACATTTTTCATATCAACATAAATGGTACAACCCACAAAAATATATAAAGTTAAAACTAAAAAGGATGTCAAGTCAAAAGCCGGAGGTTTTTGTGCACATTAAGAAGCTTCACCAACCAACAAATATATCAAACTAGTTTAATCCCGCCTTTCCTGCTAACAACTTCTTTAGTTTTGCCAGAAATTTATATGCATTTTTCCTAAATCTCAGCAGGAACTTTGTGTGTAAGCTTTGTAATGGCATTTTGCCTGAAACTTACACGAGAAGCTTCACAAGCAAATAGGCTCTGCGAGCAACTATCTGGTAAACTTTTGCTCGATCCCCAGCCACCACATGTTGTTTCAATACACCACCATGTTGCCTACATCTCAGCATTTTGCATGTTACCTGGTTAAGCAAGTGCGGGTCTACATAGGGAGTCAGATTGCACTTGTCTTAATGATTATTCCCACTATTATTTTTTGCATTTTGTAAACAGGATCTTGTTTTGATGATTGCAATGGAATTGTCCAAAAATAGAATTGTTTGTTGTATTTTCATGACACCCCTCAAGCAAGTTTATTGTTGCACACACATCCACCCAGGGAGGTGTATGTCACATGTTTTTAAGGAACAAACTTTTGGTCTATGTAGCAAGAAACTTGGGATACATTTTTTTGACACGGGACTTGCTTGATGACTGCACTTAAGTTGCCTAAAAGAACACAAGCAGTTGCCTAAATTTTATATTGGTTTAGACAAAACAGACCTAATTTTTTGAGAACGAAGTTGCATGCATGATACACATAGCAAGTTTATATTTGCATATGCACACATCACCATCAGTTTGTATCTTACAAGTTCAAGGGGAAGACATTTTTTGTCTAGGTAGGAAAAGAGTAGGATGCAATTTTTTGTGCAGAGGACTTGCTTGCAATATGTTGCCTGAACATCAGTAGTTGCTTGCTTTTTTAGTACTAGACAAACCAACAAGAAAAACCACATAAAAACAAGGTGAGAGTTGAATGCATAACACCAGGAAATCATGGCCTTTTTTGTTGCAGGGATTTTGTGGATATCAAAACCCAAAGCTGGAGTTTTTCTACTCGGAAAGGGAGGTTGTGTGGTGGAGGACGTACAAGAGAGGGGTTTGAGGAAACTAACGTTGCTACATGCTTCAGGGGAGGCGTTAGTTCGTGGGGATGGGGTGGATCAGAACTCCCAGATGTGGAGTTAAGCAGGCTACAGATGAGGGCTGGACTGGAGAATAGGTGATGAGGGTGGAGAGGTTTGCGAAGGTTTGTTGGCGTGGGGACATGTGCTGGGAGGAACAGTTGGGACCGTTTCTTTCCTTTTTTGGCTGACAGCTGGACAAGGGGAGGGACCATTACCATAAACAGAGTGTGTGCCCTGGAGCGCTAGCCAGCCAACGATTGCTGGCTAGTCGCGTCAAAAAAAAACTGCTTGATGCAAAGTAAAGTAACGTGTCATAGGCGACGCATATCACTAGATTTTCCACGCTCTCTGTGCAGTGCAACGTGCCCAACGTCGATCTCAGCTAGCTCCTTCCCCTCCCCTGGAGCACGACGCCGATGCCCGACCGCGTCGAGGTTCGTCATCCGGTCCGGCGACCGGTGCTGTGCTGCGTCAGATGCAAGATCTGTAGGAGAGTAGGAGTATTCGGTCACCCCTCCAATAATGAACTTGTTAATTACCAACAACTCTGTCTCGAGAGATAAACAAGATGCAGTGCAGAGGACGAGACTCGGAGTCGCTCAAACAAACCCAAGTCCAGCTTTGTTTATACTCCAATTTACACAAGAAGCCATACGTGTTACAGAGTCAAGTCAACAGGACAAGCCGCGCCTTAATTAACAACAAAAAAAAGGTGTGGCTGGCTGGCATCTCTGTCCGTGATGCCATCAAGATTCGTCCGTCGCCGGTGGCGGTAGGTGTGGTGGGGCGGTTGGTCAGCTGGTCGGTTGCCCCGGCCGGTCACGGTCAGTGGGCGGCGATGGCGCTGCAGCGCCGCTGGCAGAAGTTGGGGACGCGGTCCATGCACTGGTACACGGCCGGGTGCACGGCGAGGGCGGACCTGACGCAGTCCCGGCACGCCGGGTGGCACCCGCCGGGCGCCGCGTCCATGCACCGGCACTGCGGCGTGTCCGACTTGGTGCACCCGCCGCAGCTGTCGCAGCACGGCCACGCGCTCCCCCTCGCCTTCGCCGCCGCCGCCGCCGAGGACGATTGCTCCCCCTCTCCTCCGTGCCCTGCAAACCCAGAGATATAGTTTCGTTCCCAATTAGTCACGAGGTAAACAGATCGATCTGCCACCCTATTCCGTCATGGAAGGTGCTCTAGGATGCAACAAGATGATCTTGCTTACCTCTGCTTTGGACACGGGAGTGATGGCCATGGCCGTGGTGGTGGTGGTGGCTGCTGCTGGATTCGGCGACGGGCGCAAGAGCCGCGAGCACGACGGCGAGGACGCCAAAGATCAGCAGCAGCGGCGCCAGGCTTCTTCTTCTTCCCATCTCTGTGTGTGTCACTCACTATATCTCTCCCTCTTCGATTTCTTTCCTCTCTCGCAAGAACTTGCTACGGCTTCTCTGGTTGCTTGGTCTCTCTGGCTATGGCCTCTATCTTCTATCTGTACGCGGCAAACAGAAGCCTGGGGTCATCTTATAGAAGACGGGGCCCTGGACAGTGAGAAGCAAAGCTGCGTGCGGCTGCCCACTGAGACGCCGGCAACGGGCAGAGAGGATTGGATAAGTGTTTTCTTTCCCCTTTTTCTTTTGGAGTTGATGGGAGCGTCGTGCTGGTGATAGGATTGAAGGTTTATCACTAGTGTTCTCATTTTTGCAGCGTAGTCCGTGCGTTTTCTAAAGATTACAGATAAGTACAGAACATTTGCCGTTTAGTAGAGATTTTTGTTTTTCATTTAGAGAGCATGAGCCAAGATTCCAAGTAAAGAGAGCATGAGCCAAGATTCCAAGTAAAGCCCGCCGTTGATCCATGAGCTTGTCGGGGATGTGAATACTCACAAATTTGGTAAATGTGGCAAAATTCGGTCACGAACTTGATAGATTGTGTATGCGAGATCGTTTTGTCACGAGTGTGTTAACTTGCACACGGTGTGAGCCATTTTCTTGTGAAATACTCCCTCCGTTCTAAAATACTTGTCGGAGAAATGAATAAAAATGGATGTATCATGAACTAAAATACGTTTAAATACTCCATTTCTCTGACAAATATTTTTGGACGGAGGGAGTACCACATATAGTTTGTTTCTCTTGTGTAGTTTGAGTGCATATGTCAACAACCGCTTCATTGTAGCCAAATGAAGTGTGTGTTCTAGACCCTCAACATCGGCATTTAGATGTTGTTGGCAATGTTGATGAAGAAGCGGTACATGATGGTGTTCCCCTTCATCCGGTACATAATCGTGTGAACAAACTCCATCTTGGTGACCTCGATGCCCACAACTATGCATGTCACGCTCCACCGCAAAATCAAGCATCACTTGATAGTTGCTAAAAAAAGTGTTGTGTAGATAGATTTCAGTATTGCTCACCATTTTCACATTCATACGAGGGCGATGATTAACTATTGATTGGTTTGATTTGTTGTTTTTTAGTTTGAATGCAGTGCGATTCAAAATGTATGTAGTCTTAGTTGGCATGAATGAGAAACCATGCAGACATATTGCATAGTAGAAATACTCAATCATAAAGATGCCAAAAGCCCACAAACGGTAGCACTCGGACGCTAATTCACCTTTTAAAAGCCCAGCATATGGTTCTTTTTTTGCGATGAAGATGTGTTTTCGCAACACGTAAATAATATTAGTAAATAGAAAGACAATGTTTATCTTTGTTAACATTATTTTCCAATGGCGAAGAAAAAAAATTCTCGAATAAGGTTTTCATAGGATGCAGAGGAGTATTTTCCAACGGCGAGTCTGTTGACATTATTTTCCAAAAAGACGTGCTTGGATAACACGAGGTGGTATCAGCAAAATCGTCCCCCAAAGAGATAACGGGTGAGTTGGAGACTTGGAGCTGTCGCGCCCATTCCCACGGTGAAATGACTCATCACGAGATAAGATCGACAACCACATGGCCCACGTGGAATCGCTGTAGCGTGACTCACCAGGATCCCCTGTCCCGGCCGACCCAGTCTCCGCTTCAGTGCTCCGTGAAGTAGCACCGTCGCGGCCGAGAGGGTTACTCGGCCGTGCTGCACGGAGGATCACCGGACGGTGGGCGTGGAATGGGACCGCGGCGACGCGGGGGTGCTGAAAGACGAAAGGGACGTGGACGTATTCCGGCGACTGATCCGTTTCATTCGTGGCTTATCTCTCGACCTTTTCTTACTTTTCCGGAATAAAATTTGGCCGTCTACTTGACCTGCTTGTCTGCCACTGCCACCGGCAGGTAAAAATATCAGGCATGTCCGCGAGGATATTCGTGGCACGATCCCACGGTATGGGTATCATCTGCGTGCCGTGAGTGACCATGCGCGCGCGCACATTGACTGATCGGCACGTGGATGACTGGGCGAATAGGTGTACACCATCTCGAGACGCGGCCGCATGTGCGCGGTTGTGTGTCATGCGTGGCTGGCCCGTAGTCGCCTTGATAGAGCATCTGACCTCTTATACGCCCACGGGCGCGTCCGGACGTGTTCACCAAAAGCGTCCGCCGGCCTCTCGTATCTTGTGTCTAATATCTACATATCTAATATCTGGACTCTTAAATCCATGCAAATTCATGCACGTTAGTCATACATAACAATGTCACACGTAAATAACAAATGTTGATAAAATATATAGGTCTTGTTACATAAAATATATTTAAGTGCACAACTCAAACATTAGTTCTTTGATTTTTATTGCGTGTCCACATATACTTCACAAGATCATTGAGTAGCTGCGCGTGCACCTGATGATCTCGAAGATTATAATGCATCTGCAAAAAGTTCATAAGCTGAGCTGCATCTTGATCTTCCGGAATTTGAACTTGTTCTCTGGATGATTCAAAATCATTGGTTTGGGCTACACCATCACCTTTATCCTCGACAATCATATTGTGCAAAATAGCACAACATGTCATGAGCTGGCACAAAATTTCTAATTCCCACATCATTGCAACTCCACGAACGAAAGAGAGGACTGCTTTGCCGAAGGTGGAGGTGCAGAGCCTAGGAACGGCCGCGGGGCGCGTGCGGCGGGAGCGGCGAGACGGACATCGAGAAGGAGGAAGAAGAGAGGAGCGAGCTGATGACCCACAAATATAAGGGATCAATCATAGTCCTTTCGATAAGTAAGAGTGTCGAACCCAACGAGAAGCAAAAGGAAATGACAAGCGATTTTCAGCAAGGTAATTTCTGCAAGCACTGAAAATGTTGATAATGTAGGAAATATGCCCTAGAGGCAATAATAAAATTATTATTTATTTCCTTATAATCATGATAAATGTTTATTATTCATGCTAGAATTGTATTGACCGGAAACATAATACATGTGTGAATACATAGACAAACAAAGTGTCACTAGTATGCCTCTACTTGACTAGCTCATTAATCAAAGATGGTTATGTTTCCTAACCATGGACAAAGAGTTGTTATTTGATTAACGAGGTCACATCATTAGTTGAATGATCTGATTGACATGACCCATTCCATTAGCTTAGCATCCGATCGTTTAGTATGTTGCTATTGCTTTCTTCATGACTTATACATGTTCCTATGACTATGAGATTATGCAACTCCCGTTTACCGGAGGAACACTTTGGGTGCTACCAAACGTCACAACGTAACTGGGTGATTATAAAGGAGCATTACAGGTGTCTCCAAAGGTAGATGTTGGGTTGGCGTATTTCGAGATTATGATTTGTCACTCCGATTGTCGGAGAGGTATCTCTGGGCCCTCTCGGTAATACACATCACATAAGCCTTGCAAGCATTACAACTAATATGTTAGTTGTGAGATGATGTATTACGGAACGAGTAAAGAGACTTGCCGGTAACGAGATTGAACTAGGTATTGGATATCGACGACCGAATCTCGGGCAAGTAACATACCGATGACAAAGGGAACAACGTATGTCGTTATGCGGTCTGACCGATAAAGATCTTCGTAGAATATGTAGGAGCCAATATGGGCATCCAGGTCCCGCTATTGGTTATTGACCGGAGACGTATCTCGGTCATGTCTACATTGTTCTCGAACCCGTAGGGTCCGCACGCTTAAGGTTACGATGACAGTTACATTATGAGTTTATGCATTTTGATGTACCGAAGGTTGTTCGAAGTCCCGGATGTGATCACGGACATGATGAGGAGTCTCGAAATGGTCGAGACGTAAAGATTGATATATTGGAAGCCTATGTTTGGACATCGGAAGTGTTCCGGGTGAAATCGGGATTTTACCGGAGTACCGGGAGGGTTACCGGAACCCCCCGGGAGCTATAAGGGCCATAGTGGGCCTTAGTGGAAAAGAGAAGGGGCTGCCCTAGATGGGCTGCGCGCCCCCCCTTCCCCTAGTCCTATTAGGACTAGGAGAGGTGGCCGGCCCCCTCCTCCTCTTTTCCCCTCCGAGGAATCCTAGTTGGACTAGGATTGGAGGGGGAATCCTACTCCCAGAGGGAGTAGGACTCTCCTGCGCCTCCCCCCTTTGGCCGGCCAGCCTCCCCTCCTCTCCTCCTTTATATACGGAGGCAGGGGGCACCTCTAAACACACAAGTTGATCCACGTGATCTATTCCTTAGCCGTGTGCGGTGCCCCCTGCCACCATATACCTCGATAATACTGTAGCGGAGTTTAGGCGAAGCCCTGCTGCTGTAGTTCATCAAGATCGTTACCACGCCGTCGTGCTGACGGAACTCTTTCCCGACACTTTGCTGGATCGGAGTCCGGGGATCGTCATCGAGCTGAACGTGTGCTCGAACTCGGAGGTGCCGTAGTTTCGGTGCTTGATCGGTTGGATCGTGAAGACGTACGACTACTTCCTCTACGTCGTGTCATCGCTTCCGCAGTCGGTCTGCGTTGGGTACGTAGACAACACTCTCCCCTCATTGCTATGCATCACATGATCTTGCGTGTGCGTAGGAAATTTTTTGAAATTACTACGAAACCCAACAGTGGCATCCGAGCCTAGGTTATTTATGTTGATGTTATATGCACGAGTAGAACACAAGTGAGTTGTGGACGATACAAGTCATACTGCCTACCAGCATGTCATACTTTGGTTCGGCGGTATTGTTGGACGAGACGACCCGGACCAACCTTACGCGTACGCTTACGCGAGACCGGTTCCCTCGACGTGCTTTGCACATAGATGGCTTGCGGGCGACTGTCTCTCCAACTTTAGTTGAACCGAGTATGGCTACGCCCGGTCCTTGAGAAGGTTAAAACGGAGTCTATTTGACAAACTATCGTTGTGGTTTTTGATGCGTAGGTGAGATTGGTTCTTACTTCAGCCCGTAGCAGCCACGTAAAACATGCAACAACAAAGTAGAGGACGTCTAACTTGTTTTTGCAGGGCATGTTGTGATGTGATATGGTCAAGGCATGATGCTGAATTTTATTGTATGAGATGATCATGTTTTGTAACCGAGTTATCGGCAACTGGCAGGAGCCATATGGTTGTCGCTTTATTGTATGCAATGCAATCGCGATGTAATGCTTTACTTTATTACTAAACGGTAGTGATAGTCGTGGAAGCATAAGATTGGCGAGACGACAACGATGCTACGATGGAGATCAAGGTGTCGCGCCGGTGACGATGGTGATCATGACGGTGCTTCGGAGATGGAGATCACAAGCACAAGATGATGATGGCCATATCATATCACTTATATTGATTGCATGTGATGTTTATCTTTTTATGCATCTTATCTTGCTTTGATTGACGGTAGCATTATAAGATGATCTCTCATTAAATTATCAAGAAGTGTTCTCCCTGAGTATGCACCGTTGCGAAAGTTCTTCGTGCTGAGACACCACGTGATGATCGGGTGTGATAGGCTCTACGTTCAAATACAACGGGTGCAAAACAGTTGCACACGCGGAATACTCAGGTTAAACTTGACGAGCCTAGCATATGCAGATATGGCCTCGGAACACGGAGACCGAAAGGTCGAGCGTGAATCATATAGTAGATATGATCAACATAATGATGTTCACCGATGAAACTACTCCATCTCACGTGATGATCGGACATGGTTTAGTTGATTTGGATCACGTGATCACTTAGAGGATTAGAGGGATGTCTATCTAAGTGGGAGTTCTTTAATAAAATGATTAATTGAACTTAAAATTTATCATGAACTTAGTCCCTGATAGTATCTTGCTTGTTTATGTTGATTGTAGATAGATGGCTCGTGCTGTTGTTCCGTTAAATTTTAATGCGTTCCTTGAGAAAGCAAAGTTGAAAGATGATGGTAGCAATTACACGGACTGGGTCCGTAACTTGAGGATTATCCTCATTGCTGCACAGAAGAATTACGTCCTGGAAGCACCGCTGGGTGCCAGGCCTGCTGCTGGAGCAACGCCAGATGTTATGAACGTCTGGCAGAGCAAAGCTGATGACTACTCGATAGTTCAGTGTGCCATGCTTTACGGCTTAGAATCGGGACTTCAACGACGTTTTGAACGTCATGGAGCATATGAGATGTTCCAGGAGTTGAAGTTAATATTTCAAGCAAATGCCCGGATTGAGAGATATGAAGTCTCCAATAAGTTCTATAGCTGCAAGATGGAAGAGAACAGTTCTGTCAGTGAGCATATACTCAAAATGTCTGGGTATAATAATCACTTGATTCAATTGGGAGTTAATCTTCCAGATGATTGCGTCATTGACAGAATTCTCCAATCACTGCCACAGGAGTCTCGAAATGGTCGAGACGTAAAGATTGATATATTGGAAGCCTATGTTTGGAAATCGGAAGTGTTCCGGGTGAAATCGGGATTTTACCGGGTTACCGGGAGGTTACCGGAACCCCCCGGGAGCCATATGGGCCATCATGGGCCTTAGTGGAAAGGAGAAAGGGGCAGCCCAAGGTGGCTGCGCCTCTTTCCCCTCCCCTAGTCCTATTAGGACTAGGAGAAGGTGGCCGGCCCCCCTCTCTCCCTTCCCCTCCGAGGAATCCTAGTTGGACTAGGATTGGGGGGAGGAATCCTACTCCCAGAGGGAGTAGGACTCTCCTGCGCCTCCCTCTTTGGCCGGCCAGCCTCCCCTCCTCTCCTCCTTTATATACGGAGGCAGGGGCACCTCTAAACACACAAGTTGACACAAGTTGATCCACGTGATCGATTCCTTAGCCATGTGCGGTGCCCCCTGCCACCATATTCCTCGATAATACTGTAGCGGAGTTTAGGCGAAGCCCTGCTGCTGTAGTTCATCAAGATCGTCACCACGCCGTCGTGCTGACGAAACTCTTCCCCGACACTTTGCTGGATCGGAGTCCGGGGATCGTCATCGAGCTGAACGTGTGCTCGAACTCGGAGGTGCCGTAGTTTCGGTGCTTGATCGGTTGGATCGTGAAGACGTACGACTACTTCCTCTACGTCGTGTCATTGCTTCCGCAGTCGGTCTGCGTTGGGTACGTAGACAACACTCTCCTCTCGTTGCTATGCATCACATGATCCTGTGTGCGCGTAGGAAAATTTTTGAAATTACTACGAAACCCAACAGTGGCATCCGAGCCTAGGTTAATGATGTTGATGTTATATGCACGAGTAGAACACAAGTAAGTTGTGGACGATACAAGTCATACTGCCTACCAGCATGTCATATTTTGGTTCAGCGGTATTGTTGGACGAGACGACCCGGACCAACCTTACGCGTACGCTTACGCGAGACCGGTTCCCTCGACGTGCTTTGCACAGAGATGGCTTGCGGGCGACTGCCTCTCCAACTTTAGTTGAACCAAGTATGGCTACGCCCGGTCCTTGCGAAGGTTAAAACGGAGTCTATTTGACAAACTATCGTTGTGGTTTTGATGCGTAGGTGAGATTGGTTCTTACTTAAGCCCGTAGCAGCCACGTAAAACATGCAACAACAAAGTAGAGGACGTCTAACTTGTTTTTGCAGGGCATGTTGTGATGTGATATGGTCAAGGCATGATGCTGAATTTTATTGTATGAGATGATCATGTTTTGTAACCAAGTTATCGACAACTGGCAGGAGCCATATGGTTGTCGCTTTATTGTATGCAATGCAATCGCGATGTAATGCTTTACTTTATTACTAAACGGTAGTGATAGTCGTGAAAGCATAAGATTGGCAAGACGACAACAATGCTACGATGGAGATCAAGGTGTCGCGCCGGTGACGATGGTGATCATGACGGTGCTTCGGAGATGGAGATCACAAGCACAAGATGATGATGGCCATATCATATCACTTATATTGATTGCATGTGATGTTTATCTTTTTATGCATCTTATCTTGCTTTGATTGACGGTAGCATTATAAGATGATCTCTCACTAAATTATCAAGAAGTGTTCTCCCTGAGTATGCACCGTTGCCAAAGTTCGTCGTGCCCAGACACCACGTGATGATCGGGTGTGATAAGCTCTACGTCCATCTACAACGGGTGCAAGCCAGTTTTGCACGCGCAGAATACTCAGGTTAAACTTGACGAGCCTAGCATATGCAGATATGGCCTCGGAACACGGAGACCGAAAGGTCGAGCGTGAATCATATAGTAGATATGATCAACATAAACGATGTTCACCATTGAAAGCTACTCCATCTCACGTGATGATCGGTTATGGTTTAGTTGATTTGGATCACGTAATCACTTAGCAGATTAGAGGGATGTCTATCTAAGTGGGAGTTCTTAAGTAATATGATTAATTGAACTTAAATTTATCATGAACTTAGTACCTGATAGTATCTTGCTTGTTTATGTTGATTGTAGATAGATGGCTCGTGCTGTTGTTCCGTTGAATTTTAATGCGTTCCTTGAGAAAGCAAAGTTGAAAGATGATGGTAGCAATTACACGGACTGGGTCCGTAACTTGAGGATTATCCTCATTGCTGCTCAGAAGAATTACGTCCTGGAAGCACCGCTGGGTGCCAGGCCTGCTGCTGGAGCAACACCAGATGTTATGAACGTTTGGCAGAGCAAAGCTGATGACTACTCGATAGTTCAGTGTGCCATGCTTTACGGCTTAGAATCGGGACTTCAACGACGTTTTGAACGTCATGGAGCATATGAGATGTTTCAGGAGTTGAAGTTAATATTTCAAGCAAATGCCCGAATTGAGAGATATGAAGTCTCCAATAAGTTCTATAGCTGCAAGATGGAGGAGAACAGTTCTGTCAGTGAGCATATACTCAAAATGTCTGGGTATAATAATCACTTGATTCAATTGGGAGTTAATCTTCCGGATGATTGCGTCATTGACAGAATTCTCCAATCACTGCCACCAAGCTACAAGAGCTTCGTGATGAACTATAATATGCAAGGGATGAACAAGACTATTCCCGAGCTCTTCGCAATGCTGAAAGCTGCGGAGGTAGAAATCAAGAAGGAGCATCAAGTGTTGATGGTTAGCAAGACCACTAGTTTCAAGAAAAAGGGCAAAGGGAAGAAGAAGGGGAACTTCAAAAAGAACGGCAAGCTAGTTGCTACTCAAGAGAAGAAACCCAAGTCTGGACCTAAGCCTGAAACTGAGTGCTTCTACTGCAAGCAGACTGGTCACTGGAAGCGGAACTGCCCCAAGTATTTGGCGGATAAAAAGGATGGTAAGGTGAACAAAGGTATATGTGATATACATGTTATTGATGTGTACCTTACTAGAGCTTGCAGTAGCACCTGGGTATTTGATATTGGTTCTGTTGCTAATATTTGATGGTTAGCAAGACCACTGGCAAAGGACGAGGTGACGATGCGCGTGGGAAATGGTTCCAAAGTTGATGTGATCGCGGTCGGCACGCTACCTCTACATCTACCTTCGGGATTAATATTAGACCTAAATAATTGTTATTTGGTGCCAGCGTTGAGCATGAACATTATATCTGGATCTTGTTTAATGCGAGACAGTTATTCATTTAAATCAGAGAATAATGGTTGTTCTATTTATATGAGTAATATCTTTTATGGTCATGCACCCTTGAAGAGTGGTCTATTCTTATTGAATCTCGATAGTAGTAATACACATATTCATAATGTTGAAGCCAAAAGATGCAGAGTTGATAATGAAAGTGCAACTTATTTGTGGCACTGTCGTTTAGGTCATATCGGTATAAAGCGCATGAAGAAACTCCATACTGATGGACTTTTGGAACCACTTGATTATGAATCACTTGGTACTTGCGAACCGTGCCTCATGGGCAAGATGACCAAAACACCGTTCTCCGGTACTATGGAGAGAGCAACAGATTTGTTGGAAATCATACATACCGATGTATGTGGCCCGATGAATATTGAGGCTCGTGGCGGATATCGTTATTTTCTCACCTTCACAGATGATTTAAGCAGATATGGGTATATCTACTTAATGAAACATAAGTCTGAAACATTTAAAAAGTTCAAAGAATTTCAGAGTGATGTTGAAAATCATCGTAACAAGAAAATAAAGTTTCTACGATCTGATCGTGGAGGAGAATATTTGAGTTACGAGTTTGGTGTACATTTGAAAAACTGTGGAATAGTTTCGCAACTCACGCCACCCGGAACACCACAGCGTAATGGTGTGTCCGAACGTCGTAATCGTACTTTACTAGATATGGTGCGATCTATGATGTCTCTTACTGATTTACCGCTATCATTTTGGGGATATGCTTTAGAGACGGCCGCATTCACGTTAAATAGGGCACCATCAAAATCCGTTGAGACGACGCCTTATGAACTGTGGTTTGGCAAGAAACCAAAGTTGTCGTTTCTTAAAGTTTGGGGCTGCGATGCTTATGTGAAAAAGCTTCAACCTGATAAGCTCGAACCCAAATCGGAGAAATGTGTCTTCATAGGATACCCAAAGGAGACTATTGGGTACACCTTCTATCACATATCCGAAGGCAAGACATTCGTTGCTAAGAATGGATCCTTTCTAGAGAAGGAGTTTCTCTCGAAAGAAGTGAGTGGGAGGAAAGTAGAACTTGACGAGGTAACTGTACCTGCTCCCTTACTGGAAAGTAGTTCATCACAGAAAACTGTTTCAGTGACACCTACACCAGTTGGTGAGGAAGCCAATGATAATGATCATGAAACTTCAGATCAAGATACTGCTGAACCTCGTAGATCAACCAGAGTAAGATCCGCACCAGAATGGTACGGTAATCCTATTCTGGAAGTCATGATACTAGATCATGATGAACCTACGAACTATGAAGAAGCGATGATGAGCCCAGATTCCGCAAAGTGGCTTGAAGCCATGAAATCTGAGATGGGATCCATGTATGAGAACAAAGTATGGACTTTGGTTGACTTGCCCGATGATCGGCAAGCAATTGAGAATAAATGGATTTTTAAGAAGAAGACTGACGCTGATGGTAATGTTACTGTCTACAAAGCTCGACTTGTCGCAAAAGGTTTTCGGCAAGTTCAAGGGATTGACTACGATGAGACCTTCTCACCCGTAGCGATGCTTAAGTCCGTCCGAATCATGTTAGCAATTGCCGCATTTTATGATTATGAAATTTGGCAGATGGATGTCAAAACTGCATTCCTGAATGGATTTCTGGAAGAAGAGTTGTATATGATGCAACCGGAAGGTTTTGTCGATCCAAAGGGAGCTAACAAAGTGTGCAAGCTCCAGCGATCCATTTATGGACTGGTGCAAGCCTCTCGGAGTTGGAATAAACGTTTTGATAGTGTGATCAAAGCATTTGGTTTTATACAGACTTTCGGAGAAGCCTGTATTTACAAGAAAGTGAGTGGGAGCTCTGTAGCATTTCTGATATTATATGTGGATGACATATTGCTGATTGGAAATGATATAGAATTTCTGGATAGCATAAAGGGATACTTGAATAAAAGTTTTTCAATGAAAGACCTCGGTGAAGCTGCTTACATATTAGGCATTAAGATCTATAGAGATAGATCAAGACGCTTAATTGGACTTTCACAAAGCACATACCTTGACAAGTTTTTGAAGAAATTCAAAATGGATCAAGCAAAGAAAGGATTCTTGCCTGTATTACAAGGTGTGAAGTTGAGTAAGACTCAATGCCCGACCACTGCAGAAGATAGAGAGAATATGAAAGATATTCCCTGTGCATCAGCCATAGGCTCTATCATGTATGCAATGCTGTGTACCAGACCTGATGTGTGCCTTGCTATAAGTTTAGCAGGGAGGTACCAAAGTAATCCAGGAGTGGATCACCGGACAGCGGTCAAGAACATCCTGAAATACCTGAAAAGGACTAAGGATATGTTTCTCGTATATGGAGGTGACAAAGAGCTCACCGTAAAAGGTTACGTTGATGCAAGCTTTGACACTGATCCAGACGATTCTAAATCGCAAACCGGATACGTGTTTACATTAAACGGTGGAGCTGTTAGTTGGTGAAGTTCTAAACAAAGCGTCGTAGCGGGATCTACATGTGAAGCGGAGTACATAGCTGCTTCGGAAGCAGCGAACGAAGGAGTCTGGATGAAGGAGTTCATATCCGATCTAGGTGTCATACCTAATGCATCGGGTCCAATGAAAATCTTTTATGACAATACTGGTGCAATTGCCTTGGCAAAGGAATCCAGATTTCACAAAAGGACCAAACACATCAAGAGACGCTTCAACTCCATCCGGGATCTAGTCCAGGTGGGAGACATAGAGATTTGCAAGATACATACGGATCTGAATGTTGCAGACCCGTTGACTAAGCCTCTTCCACGAGCAAAACATGATCAGCACCAAAGCTCCATGGGTGTTAGATTCATTACAGTGTAATCTAGATTATTGACTCTAGTGCAAGTGGGAGACTGAAGGAAATATGCCCTAGAGGCAATAATAAAATTATTATTTATTTCCTTATAATCATGATAAATGTTTATTATTCATGCTAGAATTGTATTAACCGGAAACATAATACATGTGTGAATACATAGACAAACAAAGTGTCACTAGTATGCCTCTACTTGACTAGCTCGTTAATCAAAAATGGTTATGTTTCCTAACCATGGACAAAGAGTTGTTATTTGATTAACGAGGTCACATCATTAGTTGAATGATCTGATTGACATGACCCATTCCATTAGCTTAGCATCCGATCGTTTAGTATGTTGCTATTGCTTTCTTCATGACTTATACATGTTCCTATGACTATGAGATTATGCAACTCCCGTTTACCGGAGGAACACTTTGGGTGCTACCAAACGTCACAACGTAACTGGGTGATTATAAAGGAGCATTACAGGTGTCTCCAAAGGTAGATGTTGGGTTGGCGTATTTCGAGATTAGGATTTGTCACTCCGATTGTCGGAGAGGTATCTCTGGGCCCTCTCGGTAATGCACATAACATAAGCCTTGCAAGCATTACAACTAATATGTTAGTTGTGAGATGATGTATTACGGAACGAGTAAAGAGACTTGCCGGTAACGAGATTGAACTAGGTATTGGATATCAACGATCGAATCTCGGGCAAGTAACATACCGATGACAAAGGGAACAACGTATGTCGTTATGCGGTCTGACCGATAAAGATCTTCGTAGAATATGTAGGAGCCAATATGGGCATCCAGGTCCCGCTATTGGTTATTGACCGGAGACGTGTCTCGGTCATGTCTACATTGTTCTCGAACCCGTAGGGTCCGCACGCTTAAGGTTACGATGACAGTTACATTATGAGTTTATGCGTTTTGATGTACCGAAGGTTGTTCGGAGTCCCGGATGTGATCACGGACATGACGAGGAGTCTCTAAATGGTCGAGACGTAAAGATTGATATATTGGAAGCCTATGTTTGGACATCGGAAGTGTTCCGGGTGAAATCGGGATTTTATCGGAGTACCGGGAGGGTTACCGGAACCCCCCGGGAGCTATATGGGCCATAGTGGGCCTTAGTGGAAAAGAGAAGGGGCTGCCCTAGATGGGCTGCGCGCCCCCCCTTCCCCTAGTCCTATTAGGACTAGGAGAGGTGGCCGGCCCCCTCCTCCTCTTTTCCCCTCCGAGGAATCCTAGTTGGACTAGGATTGGAGGGGGAATCCTACTCCCAGAGGGAGTAGGACTCTCCTGCGCCTCCCCCCTTTGGCCGGCCAGCCTCCCCTCCTCTCCTCCTTTATATATGGAGGCAGGGGGCACCTCTAAACACACAAGTTGATCCACGTGATCTATTCCTTAGCCGTGTGCGGTGCCCCCTGCCACCATATACCTCGATAATACTGTAGCGGAGTTTAGGCGAAGCCCTGCTGCTGTAGTTCATCAAGATCGTCACCACGCCGTCGTGCTGACGGAACTCTTCCCCGACACTTTGTTGGATCGGAGTCCGGGGATCATCATCGAGCTGAACGTGTGCTCGAACTCGGAGGTGCCGTAGTTTCGGTGCTTGATCGGTTGGATCGTGAAGACGTACGACTACTTCCTCTACGTCGTGTCATCGCTTCCGCAGTCGGTCTGTGTTGGGTATGTAGACAACACTCTCCCCTCGTTGCTATGCATCACATGATCTTGCGTGTGCGTAGGAATTTTTTTGAAATTACTACGAAACCCAACAGATAATAGGTAGTTTAATAGCAAGATAAATTGTAACAAGTGACAAGTAGCAATAGTAACAATAGGTGCAGCAAGGTATCCCAATCCTTTTTTTAGCAAAGGACAGGCCAAAACAATATCTTATACTAAGCATAGCGTTCTTGAGGACACATGAAATTTCATCTACTCACTTTCATCATGTTGGTTTGATTCACGTTCGCTACTTTGATAATTTGATATGTGGGTGGACCGGTGCTTGGGTGATGTTCTTACTTGAACAAGTCTCCCACTTATGATTAACCCCTCTCGCAAGCATCTGCAACTACGAAAGAAGAATAAGATAATATCTAACATAACATTAAAAATATGGATCCAAATCATCCCCTTACGAAATAACGCATAAACTAGGGTTTAAGTTTCTGTCACCCTAGCAACCCATCATCTAATAACTACTTCATAATGCATTTCCTTAGGCCCAAAGATGGTGAAGTGTCATGTAGTCGACATTCACATAACACCACTAAGGGAATCGCAACATACATATCATCAAAATATCAAACGAATATCAAATTCACAATTCACATGATTACTTATGACGAGACTTATCCCATGTCCTCAAGAACAAAAGTAGCTACTCACAAAACATATTCATGCTCAAGATCAGAGGGGTATTGAATATCATGATAGATTTGAACATATATCTTCCACCAAATAACTGGCTAGCATCAACTACAAGATGTAATCGACACTACTAGTCACCCAAAGGTAACAATCTAAGATTTTGATACAAAGATTGAATACAAGAGATGAACTAGGGTTTTGAGATGAGATGGTGCTGTTGAACATGTTGATGGAGATTGGGCGTCCCATGATGAGAGGGTTATTGGTGATGACGATAGCTTCGATTCCCCCTCCCGCAGGGAAGTATCCCCGGTGGAATCGCTCCGCCGGAGAGCAAAGGTGCTCCTGCCCAAGTTTTGCCTTGAGACGGCGGCGCTCCGTCCCGAAATTCCTCTCCTTATTTTTTCTAGGTCAAAAGACCTTATGTACGAGAAGATGGGCACCGGAGGTGGGCCAGGGAGCCCACTACCCACCAGGGTGCCCCTGGGGGGGAGGAGGGTAGGCGCGCCCTGGTGCCTAGTGGGCACCTGGGTGGCCTCCTCCAGTATTTCCTTTCTCCAGTATTTTTAATTTATTCCAAAATAAATCTTCGTAAAATTTCAGCTCATTTGGGGATGTGTAGAATAGGTATCTCCGACGTTGCTTTTTTCAGGTCCAGAATTCTAGCTGCCGATATTCTCCCTCTTTTTGTAAACCTTGCATATTATGAGAGAAACTGCATTAGAATTACTCCAGAAAGTTTTTTATTGCATAAAAATACTATAAATAATAGTAGGAAAATATGATGCAAAATGGACGTATCAACTCCCCAAGCTTAGACCTTGCTTGTCTTCAAGCGAAAGCCGATATCAAAAATTATGTCCACATGTTTAGAGAGAGAGAGAGAGGTGTCGATAAAAACAAAATACGGACATAGTAGCATCATGCTTATTATTATAACAGCAATAGACTTTATCATAAGACTTCTCATGAGCAAGTAACCATTCACCACAACATCGAAGTATAAATCATAAACTTTCTTGAAAACTAACAAACTATGCTCTCAGTCAATTTTGCAAATGCAATTCATCATATTTTCAGGAAGGATCTCGTATCGGAGCCTTTTGGCAAGTCCACATGCTCAACCATCATTTAGTCTTTTATGATTATTAACACTCACAACATATATATGAAGCAAAAAGTTTCAGTCGAACACATAGAAAGATAGGGGTCTATAGTTTCGCCTCCCAACTTATTCACCTCAAGGGTAATGTCAACAATAATCACTCATGATCACTCACATCCAACTGGATATATGTGCCTAGATCTTTCCCACCACATGGTGCTTGCAAAAAAGAAAATAAAAAAGGAATAGAGGAGAACACTTTGACTCTTGCATAAATAGTGGAAGCACTAGATAGTCAGGCTTCTCAGCCTTTTTCATTTGTAGATGTCTGTACCCAGACATGTTAAACTTCCGCGTGTGTTTGACTTGTATGCTCTGAATGTTGGGTCATGAGACCCATGTTTGTAATATCTCGCTCCTCAGAGCCTATTTTGAATAAAATACTTGAGTTGTAGAGTCATGTTGTGATGCCATGTTGTATTTGCACATATCGAGCATATTGTGTGTATGTTATTGAAATGCTTGGTATGTGTGAGATCTGACTATCTAGTTGTTTATCCTTGGTAGCCTCTCTTACCGGGAAATGTCTCCTAGTGATTCCACTGAGCCCTGGTAGCTTGCTATTGCTCCAGAACACTTAGGCTGGCCGGCATGTGTCCTTCTTCGTTCCTGTGTCTGTTCCTTCGGGAAAATGTCACGCGATGACTACCGGAGTCCTGTTAGCCTGCTACAGCCCGGTTTACCGGAGTCCTGCTAGCCCAGTTGCTACAGCCCGGATTCACTCGCTGATGACCGACACGTTCGTTGCTGGGTCATGTATGCCTCCCTGTAAGTTAGTGCCACTTTGGGTTCACGACTAGCCATGTCAGCCCGGGCTCTTTGTCATATGGATGCTAGCGACACTATCATATACGTGTGCCAAAAGGCGCAAACGGTCCCGGGCCTGGTAAGGCGACATCCGTGGAAATACCGTGCGTGAGGCCGCAAAGTGATATGAGGTGTTACATGCTAGATCGGTGTGGCATTGAGTCAGGAACAGAAGGCAATGGCGGCATCGGCTACTGTTGTTGTTTTAATGTTTTTATGTTATTTGCAATGTTTTTTAAGTTTTTGTTTATATTATTGTGGTGAACTTGGCTACCGTGGAATGTTTATATTAATATTTTTATATTATTTTCAATGTTTATTTAGTTTTTTTTGTGTTCTTGAAGTCCGAATAAACATACAGTTTGGGATGCGGCGGGCTCGTTGGGCACACCGACGGCCGCATGACCGCAAGCGGACGGGTGTGCCGGTTTGCCACCCCCAAACGACCGAAATCTGGATGAAACGATCGTCCTTTTGGGGTCGTGCGCTGGGGTTGCCCTTACATCCCAACATTGTTTTTCCCTTTAACTGCCCATTGATGCTCAATCAGATCTTCCTTCAGCTGCTCGTGAGTTGGTCGATGCCGAATTTGTTGATGCATTTGAATAAACTCTTCAAATGTGGCCGGATTCTGGTCTGAAAGTTGGATAAGATCAGTCATGTTCTCAAATTTCAGAGCTACGGATCATGTTGTGCATGATCACAAAACATGTGATCACCTCCCACAAGGTCTCCAGATCCCATTGTTTAGCAGGTCCATGAACAACTGCAAAACGACAGAACTCTAAATGCCCTCTCGACATCCTTTCTAGCCGCTCATTGTCTTTGAGCAAAGGGAGCCTTTTTTGACCAACTGGGTTAGAGATGGTGCTGATAAATGTAGATACTGTCAATAAGATAGTAGCTCATGTTCTACTCATGTCCATTGACAGTATAGTGGCAAGGAGGAGCTTTTCCTTCATTATAGTGGCAAGGAGGAGCGGCGGCGAAGTCAAGAGAGAAAGAAGAAAGGAGAGAAAATGGGGAGGATGGAGTCACGGGGCCGAGGAAGGATTTTGGATGGGCCGAGGGTGTCGAATTCCTACGTTTTGCGTGTCCGAACTTCCGCAAAGCTCCTCCACATTTGTTTCCGCTTTACTAGAGAAAATACATCTGGTCCGTCATGCGGACTGATACAGTCCTGCATTGAATGACTTCTACGGTTCGAACAGATGCATGCGGTTTGGAGGGATGCCCCCAATAAACTCTCGTATGGCCTTTGCAGTACGTTGCATGGAGTGGATAGAATGATCACCACGTGACGGCACTGCTTCCTAATGCCACTTTCATCGTGTGCTGGCTGTTAGGTGGTTGTCCCCTATCAACTCCACGATCTCCCTAGCTATCGTCCATTGATCTATCGGCTGTGTGATCGTACGTGCGACTGCGAGATCTTGGGGAAGACCCTAGTGTTTCTCTGTTTCACGCGGAAAAATTACAAAGTAGGAGTACTTGTTTATTTATACACATATATGTTGCATCATTTACATTTTAAGCCATTCGGAAGAACTTTTATATGTCCGTTGTCGTTTGATGCATGGATATATCATGATGGGATGGCCAAGAAATATAAAGAGTCAATTACTCCGGTGATGCTAGAACTTGACGCGAACAGTCATTTTAGTACTACAACTTGTGGGATACATCGAAGTGGTGTAAAAACTTGGCTTGGACGTGCAAATACGGTGTTAATCACGTTTGTTTATGTCCACGACGTTGACGAGGCATGCTAGCGTGGCGTGGGCCCATTTGTCAGTGACCCAACAATGAAGACAAGGCGTGCGGCATGCTTTTTTGCATGGAAACCTTTTATTTTTTTCATATAGAAAAGCTGCTGACAAGCGGGTCCCAGCTATCCGCAGCACAAATTTTAATTGAATGAAATTAAAGGTATGCTCAGGTTTCCAACCAGAGCAACCTCAAGTTCCCTGCTCGTGAAGTTAGCTAGCCAACCCATTCACCGTTTATGTATTTTAAAGAAACACAGGCTATATTTTTGCCAAAAAAAGAGAAAACACAAGCTATGTATCCTCAGTTGAATAAGAAAAAAGAAGAAAATATAGTAAACAAGATGCAGCCGCAGAAACTCGAACCCTGAGCGTACCGTTAGCTTTTTTAAAATTTTCAAAATGTTGTTTTTTCCCAAAATTTTATTAAAAAATAGAATTATATTTTTGAATAATATACATATAAATAAAATAAATAACGTTAAGTAAATGCTCATGTAGTTTCATAAAATGTTCACCTATTATATAAAAGTGTCCAGTCTTTAAAAGAATTGATTTGTTTTAAAAGTGCTCATGCGATTTTAACAAAGGTTTTTTTATGAGATGTTTTCTAATAAAGTTTGTGTGTTTTCAAAAAAAGAATTTATATAACTAAAAATATAAATATATGTACAAAGACTATTGTTCCTCAAATGAATACGTAATTAAAATTTTATGTATGCTATTTATAGTTATAATTATTTTTTATTACAAACTGCAAAAAATAAAAATAAAATAGTAACATATTAAAAATAGGCCACACTAACTGACAAACTGTTGTCAGTTTTGGCCCATGAGCACGTTCTGTTATAGACGTAAATTGTAGCATTGTCTAAAAAAACGTAAAGAGTAACAAACCTTTGCAAATTTGTGTTGTTTAATTAAAGAATATTCACCTAAAAATATTCAAGAATATAAGGTTGTGTATCCTCTTCAGACGACGAGCATGATTTTTGTTAGGTGGTTCGCAGCGGACACGTTAATTGAAGGTCACTGGTTTGAAACCTAAGCGCACCTTTTTTCTGTTCAATTATTATTTTTGCTGCTGACAGCTAGGACCCGCCTCTCAGGGTCTTTTTGGTGAAAAAAGTATAAAAGACAAGGGGGTTTCTAGGAAAAAGGAAAAAAACCACACGCCTTGTCTTCATTACTTGGTCACAGACAACGGGTCCTACGCCATGCTGGCAGGCCTCGTCAGTGTTGCGGACGTATACAAACATGATTAGCACCGTATTTGCACGTCCGAACCAAGTTTTTGCACCACCTCAATGTATGCCACAAGTTCTAGCACTAAAGTGACCGTTTAAAAATTGAATTAAATTCTATTCTCCCGATACATGAGACATAAGATGAAGATTAAACCATTCGGGAGAATTTATATGTGCTGCACCATTTACATTTTAAACGTTCGGAAGAACTTATATATGCCCGTTCTTAACGACACATAGATAGATCAAATGATGCGACGGCAAAGAAATACAAATTGCAATTGTTAATGCCAAAATTGAAGTACATTTTATTCTCCCCGTTACACGACTACACGAGACATAAGCATAAAATTAAACCGCTACTTAGTACGTAATTTCCTTCAGGTGCCGACGGTGCACCCTGTGGGCTGCGTGAACTTCAGCGACGCGACGGCTCGGCCGGCGGTGCCGTTGGGGCCACCAGCGCCGGGCGGGACACCGCCGGGGCCGGCGGCAAGCACGGCAGGGCAGCTGACGAAGAGGTGGTAGCTGCCGGAGACCCAGCTGCCGACCTTCCACCGGACGCGGCCGTCGACCTTGACCTGCAGCGCCACGTACCCGGCGGCGATGTCCTGCTTCATGGCGTCGGCGACGAACCCGGCCACCGGCACGGACTCACCGGACAGCACGGGGGACCAGATGGTGACGTCCCGGTGGCCCTGGTACGCGGGCGGCAAGGACACCGGCACGGTCACGGGCTCGTCGCGGTAGGTGACGAAGACGTCGAGGCGCCGGTAGAGCACGCCGACGCGGTCGTTGGGGTTGCGGGAGGCGAGCGTGACCTGAGCGGTGGCGGACAGGGACGGGTCCCCGAGGCTGACGGAGCGGAGCTGCAGGTCCTGCAGGTAGAAGGAGGGCTTGGCGGGGCGGAGCGCGAGGTAGACGACGAGCGCGGTGACCGCGACGGCGACGACCAGGAACAGGAGGCACGCCGCGAGGCCGCCGCAGCAGCGCCGCAGGTGGTGCTCGTGCCTGTCCTTGCTCATGGCTCCGCTCCGCTCCCTGTACTGTGCTTGGCACGTCTGTGTGGTGGGTGTGTGGCTTAGCTAGTGGAGTGGAGTAGCTCCCTTCACTGAGTGAGTGAGTGATCGGGCGCTTCGAAATCAAGCAACGGTAGGTACGAGCCAACGATTACAGTGCATCTGGGTTGGATCTTGGGACAGGGAGGAGGCCCAGGGAAAGCAACGTCTCAACCGAAGAAGATTCTTCTGCCACCTCGATCGGCGCGTACCTCCGTTGGGGTCTTGCGGCATGCGCTTTGAGATTCGTGTTTTTTGTTTGACCATGTGCTGGTGAGCCTTGTACGATTGTAGTCTCAATTATACAGATACAAAGCTGTAGAACCCAATCAGATGCAAGACACACACGCCACGCCCACCACAACCCAAGCATCTGCGCCTGCCTACAATCTATACACACGCGACACGTCTTGAGAAATTTTCGAAACCAACCAGCTCCGTGAACTGCGGGTACGTCGTCCTTTCTGTGGCCTGTAGACGTGTGAGATACCTGAAAACACGAAAAAAGTATACCCAGGTCAAACACTCATGTTGATCCTAGGGATAGTGTAATGAGCCTTTTATGTTTTGATTGATGGATCCTGGGGTAGTTTTTCAGATCGACCAGATGACCCGGTATACACAAGTACCCGATTTGAATTGATGGTCGTTTGCTGAGCAAGTTTGTTTTAATTGTGATGTGGGGGGCAATCTTTTTCAAACCGATGGTGCTCTAAAATAATTAAATTAATGGTCGTTATTCGGGATGCTCCATAAGAGCGTCTCTAGCAGATGCCCTAATACTAAAAGTGTCAACTCTATTCTCTATCGTACCCTATGTATACCTGCACCTGCATCACCCGGTGCCACCCCCGTGGTAGGTAGACCCTGAGTGTTGCCGCGTCCAGCAGGGGGGTCACTGTCCGCTGCTTCCCCGTGGAAGCAACGGGGACTAGAGAAGGAGCGGTCCGATCGGAGAGCTCTATGAGGTCGAGGAAGAGGCGTCGAGTCTTTTTCGTCGGAACCAAAGCCAAAGCGGGACGTGGTGGCCATGGAAACGGAGGTGAGGTGTTGGACGAAATGTGTGCGGGCCAGGCGGGCCACCTCATGTTGCTGCCATCGCAAAAGAGCTAGAGCAGAGTAGATCAAAGGGAAGTCAGAGGAAGACGCTAAGCGGCCACGGTGGAGGAGCGAGAACATAGGAGGTTGCTAGAGATTTTCGGTGATGCGAGACCATCAAAAAAAGGGATTCCGGTGCCGATGAGGGTCGCCGGAGCTGTGGGGACGGTGGACGGTTTCATTTTCTTAGTCATCAGGGCGGTGGACGGCAGGCGATGCAGATTCTGGCGACAGCGGTTGCGACGAATGGGATGGACCAAATTTGAGGAGAAAAATTGCGAATGGAGTAAAAGAAGGATCCCCAAACGAAACTTTTTCTTCTTAAATATGACTTTGAGATGTTCTAAGCTTTTAAAACATGCTTCCTTGTTTCTCAAATGTGTGTGCGTGTGCACATGTACGTGTGTGTTTCCTTGCAGCTAGAGGCTATTCATTGACTTGGCATACAAAGCTTGGTTTGCTCCAAAAGGAAACATCCTCGTTTTATAGGTCTACCTTTGAAGGGGATTGGCGTGCGGGCCGTCGGAGGCTCGTATGGCATATCATCGTCGGCCGGCGCCAAGTGCATGAACCTCCTTGTTTACTCCTGATGGCGATCGGATGCCGCGTCGTCCTCTATGTTTCTTCTTCATCTAGATGAGAGGAGACATGCGAGGCTTCTTGGCAGGCGCTCGTGTTGGCCGAGCACACTGGTGCAACTCCAAGGTTATTAGGCCTGAGCCCCCGAGTCTGTTGATGTCGTAAGAAGACTTCTTCTGTGTTTCAGTGTTTGGGTCTGTGACGGTGTCCAAATGAATGTGTACATGTGTGATTGTTTCCTAGGTAGGCATAGTGGCGTAGTTGGCGCATCCAAAGTTGAAGATAAACAGGGAGAGTAACATATGTACTGTATGTATCATGGTTAATTTGAGAATTGAAGAAATGGATCGTTTTGGCTATTTACTTTCCCGTCATTTTTTTGGGGGTAATTAGTACTGCTTCCTTTGACTTGTCTCTCACTGGATCTATCTTCGCAAGCTCAATCTTCTTGGTTGGGTCGGGCGACATTGGTCTCATTTTAAAGGTTTTGACGCAAGGAGTTCAAATATATAAAAAATTAAAAAACAAATATATGGTTAAAAGATATGAATGTTTAATTAGCTAAGATGAAAGAAATAGTTGAATTTATTGTGTGAGAGAAAAGAGAGAGAGAGAGAGAGTGTGTGTGTGGGTCTGACACATTACTGTCAATCTTGCATGTGAAGTATAGTGGTGGGCCAACTGATACCAAATATTTTATAAACATGGAACACTTTTTATACAACACATAAATTAATATACGATGTGTGGTGTTACTAGCTGATTGGGCGAGCCGTTGCCAGTAGGTAGCGTCACCGCACAATTTTCCAATTTGGTGTTGTAGATGATGGGGCTCGGCGCTTCGGGCTGCAACATGCATTTTCCATTTCAGAAGGTTTGTTGCATTGTAGATGATGTTGAATGTAGTCATTCATGCCAGAGATGAAGCTTTCCATAGTAGGCATTGGGCAATCCCAGATTGTCTCTTCTCGCTAAATTCATAGCTGCTTCAAATCAATGAATGCAGATGGAGACAATGGTTAATTGAGTCAAGGCATGAAAGGTTCTAATCGTGTAGGTGGAGAACAATCTTACCAGCGGAAAATCTCATAGGCATCACTGACATACACGATCAGCAACAGGTGAGAAAATGTCATCCCAAATGGAAAAAAAAACTAATAATCCAAATAGATGAGGGGATACAAGACACTTCCACTTCAACCAAGAACCCTGTCTACAGTAGTAGTATATAAAAGGGGAGTACCTAGAACTCATCTAGATGAGATATAATTCGGTCTCATTCACTTTAAAAACAAGAACAGATACAACCCACATCAGCATACACGCATCTTATATCATCACATCCAATGGCTATAAAAGGTGAATGAGACCAAACTATATCTCATCTAGATGAGTTCTAGCAAAACTGATATAAAAGTTACGAGTTGGTGAAATCCAGACGATCCCCGCCATCCAAGGACTCGTAAATTTATAGAAAAGGTAAAAATGATGACACATGTGCTTAGACATGCAACCTGACTTCCTGAAATATCAGCAACCGACAGACAACATAGCGCATGGCCATACGGTTTCCTCTAATCGACTTTACTGAGTTTGAACATGTTTTTTCTTCAGTTGTGGGGAGTTAGTTCGTTCTTCTTGTTTGGTAGATTCTTCCACTTGCCCACGAAAAACTTGACCAATAGATGGACATAAGCATCACCGTCTCGGTATATGATTTCACTAAGTCTGAGGTTCTTGCACTTGAAATGAACCAGGTCCTTACAATATGACTGGTGGCGTTCCATCGCCTCCTTTGTAGGATGGAAGTCCGGGACCTGTTGAACAACACAAAGCAATCAATATTACAGAATGTATTGAGTTATGGTAATAGTTCATGAAAAAAGTAGCAGGAGCACCTTGCAATATCGCAAAGTGAGCTTCTGCAGGTTAGGCGAGTCGTGTAGGTATTGACGCAACCCGAGGAAGTCATCGCTAATAAGACACTCGTCCAGGAACAAGGTTCTCAGGTTCTCAAACTTAAATACTGGAAGATACTCATGAATCTCATAGAGAAACAGCTGAAACCCAGATAGACTGTCATGTTGTTCCGTAAAAGGCCTAATATAAATGAGATGCAAAACTGAATAAAAGGGGGTATCAAGAAGATATACCGTGACCGCAAAATGCAATAGGTGCAAGGTTGTCACATTAGAGAGCGCGCCAAGGATATCCAATTGGTGCTTCTCCTCCTCTTCATTTCAAATCCAGTAAAGATGAATCGACGCATCAACAAGGGACCGCATGGTATGTGGTTCAGTCGGATCAACAATGCGATCAAGCTCCTTGCCAAGGCGGAGAGAAACAAGAGCAGGAGCCTCTATAATCAACGCAAAGATCTCATCATCATACGTCGTGTACTGCCCATCGACGACCAATTTCTTCAGCGAGGAGGAGACGATCTTGACATTGCTGGTGGCCAAGAAGCTGCATTTTTTCAGTTGCACATCTTCGAGACCAGGCAAGCTGCCAGGACCGGATTTTTGGGGTACTAATTTTCCCAAAAAGCGGCCCTTGTGCTCACCAGCCCCAGGATTACTGTTAGCTGATGAGGCACCAACTTGATACAGAAACTCCAAGCAAAAATACAAGATATGTAGTACAAGACCATTCTGGTCTTATGAGTACAACAAATGGTTTCTAGTGGCTGATGGCGAAAGCGGTTTGTGGTCTCTCAGTGTCTATGGGACTCCATTTCCCACAGGAACAGCTGACCTGGATAACTTCCATCTTCGTGAGACTGCTGTCACCCGTGCGTAAGTTCCGGGGCTGCCAGTGCAACGCTCCTCTCCACGCAAGAAATCTGGCCAAGACAATAGCCAGGGACAAGTCAGTGAGTACTTTTGAATGTACTCGCAAACATTATGAACACGGGTATAATATAACAAATGATAGTCATGCTCTGAAATATTCTATGATCACAACGTCAGTCACAAAATAAAATCCATGATGCACGCAAACCAGTTATTCACATAACACACGAATAATGCAATTAGAGAGTAGAAATAGAATGCCTCAGTCGGGCGTCTGAGCGACACTACAGAAATGGCTCATAAGTGAAATAAGTAACAAACGTGCCGCAGTCGGGCGTCTGTGCGACGCTACATAAAGGGCTTATAAAATAAATCAATAACAAACATGCCACAGTCGGGCGTCTGTGCGACACCACATAAAGGGTTTATAAAGTAAATCGATAACAAACATGCCACAGTCGGGCGTCTTAGCGACACCACATAAAGGGCTTATAACATAATAATTACAACGAATATCCAGGAGGTAGAACCGTCCCAGGGATACTCAACAAATCAAATAATGAAAATAGTTAGTCCACAATAATAATAATCATAATCATCATATGTCACCAGTCATAATCAATGTTCTGACTTAGTAGTTTTTTCCTCCGAAGACCGACACTTGACCCAACCCAGACTGTAGTCCTTAACCATGGACACGGCTATTCGAATAGATATAATCTCTGCAGAGGGTGTACTCTTTACCCACGAGTAACGGATTCCGTTAGTCCATCCGGACTAATTCCGCCTACGGTCTTTTAATTGAAAACACACCTAACCGCACACACCAGCCTGACTTATCGGTGTCTGGAATCACCCACGACACTCGTTAAGCAAAACTCTAAGTGGGGAGGCTACAACCTCGATTAGCATGGGATCACAAATTTATAACGCGCGCAAACTAGGGGAGCTACCCCCTTCGGCTACAACCGAAAACACCCATGCCCCCGGACCAGGTGGCATGCCTACCGGATGCAGCCGGTATCTTCCACCATGACCTCTCTGTACGGTGTGTGCTAGTAAGGGGTTGACAACTTACTGAACCGTACCCTACCTACGGCAGGGACAAGTGGTAGTGCGAAACAAGTATGGGGGTTACCGGAACAAGACTCGATCTACGGTCGACTCAGGAGGTTTAAGTATTCCCTGCATGATTAGCATAGCAATTGTACTTCAACCAACAGACAGAATCACTACTCGTCATACCCCATCATGCCGTACCGAACACAACCATCTCGACGGAGGACGAGAGACAAGCCCGTGTCTACCCAAGACAAAGGCCTTCCCGGATTCCTTCCGGTATGCATGAAAGGCATACGATAGTGATTACCATCACAACGTATCAAATTCCAATAGCACGGAATCATCGATATGCACTTATTAGCATGTCCATATCATCACACAAATATAACGAAAGCTCCGAGACAACGGGTGTTGTAACCGTATCAAACAACACACGACAATATTATGCCAGGGTTCAGAATGCTTGCCTTCAAGTTGTGTAGAGGCATGGTGCATCCTAAAACTTTTTAAAGTTTTCTTCTTCTCCAAAAATCCTATTTTGAAAATATTCAAATTAACACATAGTTTCAAAACAGTACAAAAAAGTTGTCTGAATTTTTTTCAAATAAATCTGAAAATAAACTAGACAATATTTGAGAGGGGTAGGAAAAAGAATCAACTCATTTGGAGTTTTATTTTAAAAGATATAGCCAGTCAAAGTTTAGTCAAATTTCTGGTTTTAAATAAAACAGAAAAAGAAAAGGAAACGTTTCGAAAATAGTACACGTCGAAGACGTACTTTGCGTTTACGCTTCCACTTATCCAGCGTGGACCGGCCCGTGGTCACTGACAGTGGGTCCAGGGGGCCCACTGGTCAGGTTTGACCAGTCATCCCCCGCCTTCCCTCTCCTTTGGCCGAACGGAGGCGGAGCTCTGGCGATCCTCGTCGGCGAACGACGGCTCCCCGAGGGCATCCGAGGGCAGGGATGGATCCGCCAGTCCAGGGCGGTCCTCCCGGTAGTCGCTCGGTTGGTGGGGGTGGAGGGGGTCGCCGGCGGCGAGCCTCGCGGCGGAGATGGCTTCGGGCACGATTGGGGATTTGGGCTATGGTGGCTTCCGATCATGGCTGAGGGTTTGGGTGGCTCCGCACGATCCAGGGGAGTCGGGTGGTGGCGTCGGACGGGTAGGGGAGGCCCTGGTTGCGACGAACGGGACTGGGACGTGGCGGCGGCCGAGCTGGCCGGAGACGGGGGAGAAGGCTTCCCCTCGACGATTACTGGCTGTGGAGGCTTCGAGGGGATGGCCTGAGGCTGCCTGAGTGGCTGGACAAGCTCGGGGCCCCTACTTATAGCGCGGCTAGGTCGGTTCGCGGCGGCCGTGGATAGGATCGTCGGCGACCGCCGTTCTGTAGCTTGCAGGGCATCGTGGCGGCGACGGGCGCTTGCGGACAAGCTTGTGGATGAGCTCACTCTGCTCCCGAGGGCAGCTGGCGCGCTGGTGTGGCTCGGCGGCGCCGTCCGGGGCAGAGGCTACTGTGGCCGGCCGCTAGTGGCCACGGCCGACCTAACGGCGGTGCTGTGGAGCTCCAGGGACGAGCTGGCGTGTTCTGGTGAGTGGATGAGGTCGGGGTGTGTCTCTGTAGGCGAGCAAAGGTCAGGGGCGCGAGGCGAGCGAATGTGGCGGCTCGGGTGCACACACATGCAAAACGCGCGCTCTGGGCGCGCCCAGAGCGTGCACGCCAACTTTTCGGCAAAATGCCAGGGCATGCTAGGAGGTCCCAAATCACATGAGGGTTAGTAGGGTGGGGCTATAGGTTAGGGTAAAGCCATGGGACGTGCTGGTTAGGCCAAGGGATCAAGTTCACAATGCAAGCTAAACATCATGCCAAATTTGTTCATGCACTCAAGGTGTTTGACAGAATGCCATGTGCATCTAGGAAACTCTTGGGGTGGTCAAAAGCTCCAGGCCAGTGTCTCTTTAGGTGATAGAGAGGGTGGCAAGGTCATTTGGGCAAACCAGAAACTTGCTAGTGCAAGTTTTGCAAAACTTTAGTTCTGGACAGAAGGTAAATGGCATTATTGCTTGGACCAAACATGCTCCAATGGGTTCACTATCCTGGACTTAAAGGTTTGCTAGGGTGGTCTACAAGCAGGAGAAAGAATCAAGGGAAAAAGGGTAAGCAAAAATATGGTTGCAGTAGAAAATGCCAAACTGGACGAGAGAGCAAAAGAGGATGAATTGCTCAAATTTTCCAAAGAACACCAGTGGGTTTTTGCATAAAGTTGAATGATATACTCCTACTGACATCCCATAATTTCGGTGGAAGTTTTAAAGAAATATTTAAATAGGTTGCAGTGCAAAAGTGAAATCTGACCAGATGTGAAAACTAGGGTTAAAACAAAAAATCTCCAAATGACTAAGGAATATTTTTGCACAAAAGTGATTTAGGGACATCACATGTCATCCCCAAATTTTGGTGGGGTTTTTAAATAAATTTATCAAAGGTTTGCAGTGCAAGTGGAACCCTAAAACTTATGAAAAACCATTTTAGAGAAATAAAGTTCAGGAAAAAAATAATTATATAAATAATCCCACTGATAAAAGAATTGTTTTTCTTGGAGGGGGTATACAAGTCCAATGATAATCTTGGAAAGTTTTTGCTTGGGGCAAAAACTTCACTATATTAAAGAAAAGGGGTTCTGAAATCAAAAGAAAATCCAGAAAGCCAAAAGTTTTAAACTCCTGGCAAAATTTTAATAATCAAAACATGGTTAAATTTTTGGGGTGTTACAACACTATCCCCCTTAAAAAAATCTCGTCCTCGAGATTTGATAAGGGTTGTTTTTGATAATTTTTACTCCTACTATCACAAAAATAACCATCCTACTAATGTAATTAAAACGTAGCTACAGTGAGTGAGCAATAAGTGGTGTAAAACTACAGTGTGGTATATTGACGTTGCGTGGAAAAATTTGCGGTCAGTTTCTACTATTGGTTACAGTAAATTTAGAATAAACTTCTAAATTACTGAAAATACGCTGGTTGTACCCGAGAGCACACTGCTCTTTGTGGCTGACAGGTGGACCCGGGGCCCACTGTCGGTCTCTTTCTCTACCTCTAGCTCTCTCTTCTTCCTCTCTCCCGCGTGCTTTCCCGCGCTTTCTCCACCAGCGATGTCTAGATCGTAGGGCATCTAGGTTGTACTGTGGTAGTGCGCGGCGTGCTAGCTGCCGGCGCAGCGTGCACTAACCTCGCGGGCCAGTGCGCTGTCGGCACTGCTCGCGGATTCGCCTCCGAACACCGGCGATCGAGCGACGAGCGGCACTGGTGGACTTCGCCCACCGTACACCGATCTCGAGCTATAAAACGACCGCGGTGCTCCTTCTTCTTCCTCCTCCTGTCCTCGCTTCTCCTTCTCCTCCCTTCTCTTCCATTTTTGTCTGCAGGAGCTCCAGACGAGGCTCTAATGGCGGAGGTGATGCCGGACTGGTACGTGATCCTGATGTGCGGAGGGTTGGCGGCATTGATGGGGTTTTCCGTGCTCCTGTGCATGATGATCCTCGATGATCGTCGTGATGCTGCCGTTCGAGTGTTAGCTTTCCGCGGTGGCGGTGATCACGAGGATTAGGTGCGGTGTTAGGTGCTAACTGCTGTCAGGGTGTCGGAGGTAACTTGTACCCGAGTAATTACTCACAAATCTCTCCCTCTGAGACTGTGGGGTGTTAGGGAGGTGATTAGTTTGATGCAAAAATGTGCACGTGGATTTGCACTTGGTCGAGTGGTTGGGGTCGTGAGTCCGCTGTTATGGTGTTGCGTGAATAAAAATCTATGTCGTGAAGAAATATATGCTGCAACAACTCAGTGAAAGAAAATCACACTTCAAAATTTATTTCGAGTGAAAACAGTTAATCAAAATTTTACCGCAGTAAAAACAACTCACATAACTTGCAATAAAAATTACTTAATACATCACATAAATTTAGCATACCACGCATAAGTCGCAACACATAAATAAATGCTGGGACAATAAACATAGCAGTGACATCTACAACGTCAACGGTAAATGGATAGGGTCCTGAGAAAAAGTCTCTGGAATCGGGGCACACTCTTCTTCTATCGGGGAAAGCGGATTGACTAGTCGATGAATGTGCCTCTCCTGGTCGGGTCTCAGTGGTCTGCCGATGGTGATCTGAGGATTCAAATCAGCGAGGCTCTGGAGATAACCCATCACTCGTTGGGTCAAACGCTCTTGAGCGATGACATACTGGGCAAGGTTGGCCAGTACTGGGTCTCTCTCAATTCGTCCACCGAGAAAAGATGCTACTTCATCGGGTGCTGCGCGACTCGGGAAGTAATAATACCCTCGATCGCTGGCATAGGGTACCGCGAATCAAAGGCGAGCAAGTGCTTCGTACGCAGCAGCTTCTATGGCCATATGCAGAGTCGGCATGGATTTCCCCATGAAGGAAACTTCCTTTGGGTCTTGGTTTGGGTTTGCGGGAGGGATGTGTACTACTGCCCAATATTTCGAGGTGGATGGGGTGATTCTGATTTAAGCAGCTTGTACTAGGGTGGCTGGGTAGAACCCATGGTACTGCAGGTAAAGTCCCACAATATTTTAACAAAACTACCCGGGGTTGCATCTGGGGTTCTCAGATAAATGCTAGGGCTCGGCATGGCAAGAAATGGTTGTGAGGGTGGTGCACAAGGTGAGGGGTACTTGGTAAGGTCACGATATGGCCTCTTATATAGCAACTGGGCTGGGTTATCTACCGCGGTGAAGGGCACTAGTTTGCCGGTTCTGCTCTATGGGGTCGGGGTCAAAACCACAGATACACACATCTCACAAAAGTGACGTGTTACTTTGGGTGTTGTCGGGGTTGGTTTTTGGTAACTACGCCCGAGATTAAAAAAATGCAATCACACATCAACATAATTATGCATGGCTACCATTTAAAATAGGGGCGCACAAGCAAACAACATTTAATTATGGCGGTACAGGATCACACAATTACAGGGCGTGGACATAGTAAGACTCGGTACTACTCGAGTGACTTAGTCTACTTCATTTATATCTAGGTGGGTGTGCCTTGTGGACGTCGAGGCTTCTCCACGGGTTTAACCGTTAGGATTAGCTGGAGGGGGTTGAGGGGCTGCAGGGTCGGGGTAGCGATGATGACCATCCCGGGGATTGTTGGCCACAATCCCGTTGGAATGTGTTCCCAAAAGGCGACGAAGCACTTCTGGGGACATCAAAGTATTTTGGTCGATGGCTGGGGCTGTCCTCAGGGACTCGATCGGTTGTCCGAACAGCACGACTGGGTTGTCGGCGTCGGGCTCATCTTCTCCTCTCTCCGGGGCTCGGCGGACCAGCTCTCCACGAGCTGCGATCAGATCAAGGGTGATTTGATCGAACAGTTCCTCTAGTGCACCTACATAGCGCACCAGATGCAACAATGCAGGATCCGTCTCGTGATCTCCATTGACAACCTGGGGTGGCCTACCATACCCGTCACGACTGGGGTAGTAGTAGAACGTGCGATAGTTAACTCTGGGCGACAAATGCCGGAGTTGAACTATAGCCTCTCGAGCAGCTAGTTGGATGGCTTGTGGCTCAAAGGAAGTTGTCCTTCCGGTGAACTTGTAGGGGCGTTCTGGCGATAGACCCCTACCGTAGATGTGCATAGTGGCCCAGAATTGACGGCTCTCACCGCTCATGGGTCCTTGGTACACAACATATTCTGGGGGCTCCTCTAATGCAAAGGCACGGCGGGTGAGGTTTGCTAGCACGGTCACAAAACCTCCAAGGTTGTTTGCCGTGGTTACATTGTGCACGACGGGGCCAGGCATTATGGCTCAGTTTGGGGAAGAGGTTGTGCTGTGCTATGTTGAGGTTAGCGTGCCCTTTTTGTAGAAAAAGAGGACGGAGTCTTCCTTCGCATGCTTGCGAATGAGACAATTTAGGTGTCGATCACTGGCGCGGGATCGACGGGCTAGGCTGATAGGTTGGGCTCCGACTGCCAAAAGGTGTCGGGTCATTGTGGGGCTATCTTACGCGAGAAGCTTGGCCGAGGTTAGGTTATGGTCTAGTGGTTTGGTTAGCCTAGTTTTATTGACCTGGCTAAGATAGGATTAGCCAATGGTCAGCCTGGCTCTGATACCAAGTTTGTCAGGACCGGATTTTCAGGGTACTAATTTTCCCAAAAGGCGGCCCTTGTGCTCACCAGCCACAGGATTACTATTAGCTGATGAGGCACCAACTTGATACAGAAACTCCAAGCAAAAATACAAGATATGTAGTACAAGACCATTCTGGACTTATGAGTACAACAAATGGTTTCTAGTGGCTGATGGCGGAAGCGGTTTGTGGTGTCTTAGTGTCTATGGGACTCCATTTCCCACAGGAATAGCTGACCTGGATAACTCCTATCTTCGCGAGACTGCTGTCACCCGTGCGTAAGTTCTGGGGCTGTCAGCGCAACGCTCCTCTCCATGCAAGAAATCTGGTCAAGACAATAGACAGGGACAAGCCAGTGAGTACTTTTGAATGTACTCGCAAACATTATGAACACGGGTATAATATAACAAATGATAGTCATGCTCTGAAATATTCTATGATCACAACGTCAGTCACAAAATAAAATCCATGATGCACGCAAACCAGTTATTCACATAACACACGGATAATGCAATTAGAGAGTAGAAATAGAATGCCTCAGTCGGGCGTCTGAGCGACACCACAGAAAGGGCTCATAAGCGAAATAAGTAACAAACGTGCCGCAGTCGGGCATCTGTGCGACGCCACATAAAGGGCTTATAAAATAAATCAATAACAAACATGCCACAGTCGGGCGTCTGTGCAACACAACATAAAGGGCTTATAAAGTAAATCGATAACAAACATGCCACAGTCGGGCGTCTTAGCGACAACACATAAAGGGCTTATAACATAATAATCATAGTGAATATCCAGGAGCTAGAACCGTTCCAGGGATACTCAATAAATCAAATAATGAAAATAGTTAGTCCACAATAATAATAGTCATAATCATCATATGTCACCAGTCATAATCAATGTTCTGACTTAGTAGTTTTTTCCTTGGAAGACCGACACTATGACCGACACTTGACCCAACCCAGACTGTAGTCCTTAACCATGGACACGGCTATTCGAATAGATATAATCTCTGCAGAGGGTGTACTCTTTACCCACGAGTAATGGATTCCGTTAGTCCATCCGGACTAATTCCGCCTACGGTCTTTTAATTGCAAACACACCTAACCGCACACACCAGCCTGACTTATCGGTGTCTGGAATCACCCACGACACTCGTTAAGCAAAACTCTAAGTGGGGAGGCTACAACCTCGATTAGCATGGGATCACAAATTTATAACACGCACAAACTAGGGGAGCTACCCCCTTCGGCTACAACCGAAAACACCCATGCCCCCGGACCAGGTGGCATGCCTACCGAATGTAGCCGGTATCTTCCACCATGACCTCTCTGTATGGTGTGTGCTAGTAAGGGGTTGACAACTTACGAAACCGTACCCTACCTACGGTAGGGACAAGTGGTAGTACGAAACAAGTATGGGGGTTACCGGAACAAGACTCGATCTACGGTCGACTCAGGAGGTTTAAGTATTCCCTGCATGATTAGCATAGCAATTATACTTCAACCAACAGACAGAATCACTACTCATCATACCCCATCATGCCGTACCGAACACAACCGTCTCAACGGAGGACGAGAGACAAGCCCGTGTCTACCCAAGACAAAGGCCTTCCCGAATTCCTTCCGGTATGCATGAACGGCATACGATAGTGATTACCATCAGAACGTATCAAATTCCAATAGCACGGATTCATCGATATGCACTTATTAGCATGTCCATATCATCACACAAAAATAACGAAAGCTCCGAGACAACGGGTGCTGTTACCGTATCAAACAACACACGACAATATTATGCCAGGCTTCAGAATGCTTGCCTTCGAGTTGTGTAGAGGCATGGTGCATCCTAAAAGTTTTGAAAGTTTTCTTCTTCTCCAAAAATCCTATTTTGAAAATATTCAAATTAACACATAGTTTCAAAACAGTACAAAAAAGTTGTCTGAATTTTTTTCAAATAAATCTGAAAATAAACTAGACAATATTTGAGAGAGGTAGGAAAAAGAATCAACTCATTTGGAGTTTTATTTTAAAAGATATAGCCAGTCAAAGTTTAGTCAAATTTCTGGTTTTAAATAAAACAGAAAAAGAAAAGAAAACGTTTCGAAAATAGTACACGTCGAAGACGTACTTCGCGTTTACGCTTCCACTTATCCAGCATGGACCGGCCCATGGTCACAGACAGTGGGTCCAGGGGGGCCCACTAGTTAGGTTTGACCAGTCATCCCCCGCCTTCCCTCTCCTTTGGCCGAACGGAGGCGGAGCTCTGGCGATCCTCGCCGGCAAACGACGGCTCCCCAAGGGCATCCGAGGGCAGGGATGGATTCGCCAGTCCTGGGCGGTCCTCCCGGTAGTCGCTCGGTTGGTGGGGGTGGAGGGGGTTGCCGGCGGTGAGCCTCGCGGCGGAGATGGCTTCGGGCACGATTGGGGATTTGGGCTATGGTGGCTTCCGATCATGGCAGAGGGTTTGGGCGGCTCCGCAAGATCCAGGGGAGTCGGGTGGTGGCGTCGGATGGGCAGGGAAGGCCCTGGTTGCGACGAACGGGACTGGGACGTGGCGGCGGCCGAGCTGGCCAGAGACGGGGGAGAAGGCTTCCCCTCGACGATTACTGGTCTTGGGGGCTTCGAGGGGATGGCCTGAGGCTGCCTGAATGGCTGGACGAGCTTGGGGTCCCTACTTATAGCGCGGCTAGGTCGGTTCGCGGCGGCCGTGGATATAATCGTCGGCGACCGTTGTTCTGTAGCTTGCAGGGTATCGTGGCAGCGACGGGCGCTTGTGGACAAGCTTGTGGATGAGCTCAGTCTGCTCCCGAGGGCAGCTGGCGCACTGGGATGGCTCGGGCGGCGCCGTCAGGGGCAGAGGCTACTGTGGCCGGCCGCTAGTGGCCACGGCCGACCTGACGGCGGTGCTGTGGAGCTCCAGGGACGAGCTGGCGTGTTCTGCTGAGTGGAAGAGGTCGGGGTGTGGCTCTGCAGGCGAGCAAAGGCCAGGGGAGCGGGGCGAGCGAACACGGCGGCTCGGGTGCACGCACGTGCAAAACGCGCGCTCTGGGCACGCCCAGAGCATGCACGCCCAGAGCGTGCACGCCAACTGTTCGGCAAAATGCCAGGGCATGCTAGGAGGTCCCAAATCACATGAGGGTTAGCAGGGTGGGTCTATAGGTTAGGGTAAAGCCATGGGACATGCTGGTTAGGCCAAGGGATCAAGTTCACAATGCAAGCTAAACATCATGCCAAATCTGTTCGTGCACTCAAGGTGTTTGACAAAATGCCATGTGCATCTAGGCGACTCTTGGGGTGGTCAAAAGCTCCAGGCCAGTGTCTCTTTAGGTGATAGAGAGGGTGGCAAGGTCATTTGGGCAAAACCAGAAACTTGCTAGTGCAAGTTTTGCAAAACTTCAGTTCTGGACAGAAGGTAAATGGCATTATTGCTTGGACCAAACATGCTCCAATGGGTTCACTATCCTGGACTTAAGGGTTTGCTAGGGTGGTCTACAAGCAGGAGAAAGAATCAAGGGAAAAAGGGTAAGCAAAAATATGGTTGCAGTAGAAAATGCCAAACTGGACCAGAGAGCAAAAGAGGATGAATTGCTCAAATTTTCCAACGAACACCAGTGGGTTTTTGCATAAAGTTGAATAATATACTCCTACTGACATCCCATAATTTTGGTGGAAGTTTTAAAGAAATATTTAAATAGGTTGCAGTGCAAAAGTGAAATCTGACCAGATGTGAAAACTAGGGTTAAAACAAAAAATCTCCAAATGACTAAGGAATATTTTTGCACAAAAGTGATTTAGGGACATCACATGTCATCCCCAAATTTTGGTGGGGTTTTTAAATAAATTTATCAAAGGGTTGCAGTGCAAATGGAACCCTAAAACTTATGAAAAACCATTTTAGAGAAATAAAGTTTAGAAAAATAATAATTATATAAATAATCCCACTGATAAAAGAATTGTTTTTCTTGGAGGGGGTATACAAGTCCAATGATAATCTTGGAAAGTTTTTGCTTGGGGCAAAAACTTCACAATATTAAAGAAAAGGGGTTCTGAAATCAAAAGAAAATCCAGAAAGCCAAAAGTTTTAAACTCCTAGCAAAATTTTAATAATCAAAACATGGTTAAATTTTTGGGGTGTTACAATACTACCCCCCTTAAAAAAATCTCGTCCTCGAGATTTGATAAGGGTTGTTTTGGAAAATTTTTACTCCTACTATCACAAAAATAACCATCCTACTCATGTAATTAAAACGTAGCTACAGTGAGTGGGCAATAAGTGGTGTAAAACTATAGTGTGGTATATTGACATTGCGTGGAAAAATTTACGGTCAGTTTCTACTATTGCTTACAGTAAATTTAGAATAAACTTCTAAATTACTGAAAATACGCTGGTTGTACCCGAGAGCACAGTGCTCTCTGTGGCTGACAGGTGGACCCGGGGCCCACTGTCGGTCTCTTCCTCTACCTCTGGCTCTCTCTTCTTCCTCTCTCCCGCGCGCTTTCCCGCGCTTTCTCCACCGGCGGCGTCTAGCTCGTAGGGCATCTAGGCCGTACTGTGGTAGTGCACGACGTGCTAGCTGCCGGCGCAGCGTGCACTCACCTCGCGGGCCAGTGCGCTGTCGGCACTACTCGCGGATTCGCCTCCAAACACCGGCGATCGAGCGATGAGCGGCGCTGGTGGACTTCGCCCACCGTACACCGATCTCGAGCTATAAAACGACCGCGGTGCTCCTTCTTCTTCCTCCTCCTGTCCTCGCTTCTCCTTCTCCTCCCTTCTCTTCCATTTCTGTTTGCAGGAGCTCGAGATGAGGCTCTAATGGCGGAGGTGATGCCGGACTGGTACGTGATCCTGATGTGCGGAGGGTTGGCGGCATTGCTGGGGTTTTCCGTGCTCCTGTGCATGATGATCCTCGATGATCGTTGTGATGCTGCCGTTTGAGTGTTAGCTCTCCGCGGTGGCGGTGATCACGAGGATTAGGTGCGGTGTCAGGTGCTAAATGCTATCAGGGTGCCGGAGGTAACTTGTACCCGAGTAATTACTCACAAATCTCTCCCTCTGAGACTGTGGGGTGTTAGGGAGGTGATTAGTTTGATGCAAAAATGTGCACGTGGATTTGCACTTGGTCGAGTGGTTGGGGTCGTGAGTCTGCTGTTATGGTCTTGCGTGAATAAAAATCTATGTCCTGAAGAAATATATGCTGCAACAACTCAGTGAAAGAAAATCTCACTTCAAAATTTATTTCGAGTGAAAACAGTTAATCAAAATTTTACCGCAGTAAAAACAACTCACATGACTTGCAATAAAAATTACTTGCTATAAAACTCGGGCTTGTCATTGTCGACGTCAAGGTGAGGCACTTCTATCTTTGACTTATTTTTTGGATTTATTCTTTATTCATTTCATTTTGATTTCCCCCTCTTTCTTTATCCCTATCCTCTAGGTACAACGTTTGCATCAATAGAGAACATTTTTCTCTGTATGAAACTATATTATTTCATTCCAACTTCTTCTCGAAACTTTCTAAGAAAAATCCCGAATTGAATCCAAAATTGATGTGTTAATGTGAGCTTATCCGTGTCATTAGGCACTCTTCAAATAGGAATCCATTTTCTAACTGGCTTTCGTACTTTTGGTGAGTTGCTTGGGATCTTTTTGATGACCTATGTTGTGTTGAAGGGATATCTATATGATCCGATTGATTGCATAAGACCCATGGTAGCAATAGAATAGGGAAAGTACACAGAAAAGACAATTCTTTTCAATTTCCATTACCTATATATTAGTTCGTTTCTACTTCTAGATATCTATTTCTATACTCCCTCCATTCCTTTATGTAAGGTGTATTATTTTCAACACGGTGACCAAAGCACGTAATTATAGACAATTTAGGATGAAATTACCCTTGTCTAAATCATTGATTAGCGGCAAGTAAATCATTTAGGCTAAGAAAGAAAGAGATACACGCAATCGGGAGAGATAGTTTTCTTTTTTTTCTCTACAAGGAGATAACCATGCAATCAGGTGAGAGATACTTTCCTTTTTCTGGAGGGACAAGAACGGGATTAAGAGGAATTGGAACAAATAGACCTTACATTGTGGAACTTTATGAAAAAACAAATACACCTAATATAAAGGAACGGAGGGAGTATATTAGTATTAGTTAGTAGTACTATTAGTTACCAATTCTGGCTCTTTGAGTTCTTTCTTCCGTGATGAACTGTCGGCACTACTCCTACATTTTTTTCTCTATGGACCGAGGAGAAAGGGGGCTCAGCAGGAAGTGGATTGTCCCATGAGAGAAGCATGGAGGTCAACCTGCATCAAATATGGAACATGGATTCTGACAATGCAACGGAGTTGGGTCCTCATTCCGATCCGAATGAATTGGTCCTTCCATAAAGGTCGACCTTTGCCTATTAGACAAGAGGATGACAAGTTCTAAATTCTGTCTCGGTAGGACATGGATTTCTATTACTATGAAATTCATAAATGAAAATGAAGTAGTTAATGAGAGTGCTACCCTAATCCTTTTTTTTTGTATGTGTTCCTAAGAGAAGTAATTTTTCCTCATGTTTCGAGGTATCAAGGAAAGGGCGTGGAAACAGATAAAAACTCTTGAATGGAAATTGAAAAGGAATGCATCCTTCTTCCTTCATCTCTTACCCATCCAAACGTGCGATGGCATGAGGCAATAGAATCCGCGGCCAGGGTCGGAGCAAGAGCAACCCAAAGACCACCACCATCAAGGAGCGGAACAAGAGGAAGGCTAGCTCTTCCACCGGTGAGAAGAAAGAGAAGGAGGCAAGCGCCATTTCAGTTCACTCAAAATTGAGATACATTGGAATATTCTGCTCCTCTTTGCCATTGCCACTGTTGAGTATATTGTGTACGTGTATATGTGTGTGTAGGGTCCACCTCCTGTTTCTTTGTACAGTTGAGGTTGTGGCCCACCTCTGTATTTATATATACGTGTCTGGTGCACCGATCAATACATCGAGATTGCACAGCCCATAACTTGTCCTTCTACATGGTATCTATCGCAACACGATTCTAACCCTAGCCACCGCCGCCGCCGCCGCGCCTCCGCGCCGCCACCGCCGCCGCCGCCTCTTCACGCCGCCGTCACCAGCCGCCGCCGCCCTCCTTCCGGCCGCC
>NC_041389.1:677287508-677288233 GCF_002162155.2 Triticum dicoccoides
TGTCGCGCCCCTCCCTCTCTCCCCGCGCCGCGCCCTACCCCCTCTCTCCCTTAACCCGCGCCGCACCCTAACACCCGAGCCGAACCACCATGAGTTCCTCCTCCTCCACCGTCTCCAACCCGTTCGCCGGTCCCGATGTCACCCTCGTCCGCGACCTCAACATCCATGAGCGCGTCCCGGTCAAGCTCGATCACACCACCGCCTCCTACTCCGCTTGGAAGCGGTATTTTTCGCTTGTGTTCCGTGAGTACCTCCTACACGGCCACGTGGACGGCACCGTGGACTCGGCACTCATGATCAACGACGAGGAGTGGATGATCCTCGACGCCACCATCATTCGCTGGTTCTACCTCACCATCTCCAGCGACATCTTCCACACCGTGGTGAACGACGAGGACGACGCCTATGCGGTCTGGACCAAGCTCAACGGCCTCTTCACCGACAATCGGCTGCAGCGCAAGGTCCTCCTCTATGGTGAGTTTTACGGGTGCCAGCAACTTGACTCGTCCATCGATGATTTTTGCATGCACCTCAAGAAGCTCGTCGATGAGCTCCGTGATCTGGGGGAAAAGATCGGCGACGAGCTCCTCATCAGCACCCTCTCCGGCGGCCTCAACGAGGACTTCGGGAACGCCGCCTCCAACCTCACCCTCATCCCGGAGCCCACCTTCGCCAAGGTGGTCGCGTACCTCAAGCTAGAGGAGCGCCGGATGCGGGTGGCACGG
>NC_041389.1:677288596-677297576 GCF_002162155.2 Triticum dicoccoides
CCAGCCGACGGCCAATGGGGGGGGGGTCGTCGCGGCGGCCGCCGGGGTGGCCGCAAGCAGGGAGGCGGCGACGGTGCTCAGGGAGGAGCACCTCGCCAGCAGCAGCCGGCCCCTCAGCCGGCGGCTCCGTGATACGCCGGCCAGAACCCATGGACCGGCGTTGTCCACACCTACTCCGGGCCTTCTCGGCACTCGGCCTCCGTCACACCAGGCGTACTACGCCGCGCCGTAGCCCTATGCAGCGCCCTACGGGCAGCAGCCGCCGCCAGGTGGGCCGCCGTTGCTGCCCCTGACGGCTGCGCTGCCCCTCCCGCCGGCACCGTGGGACCCGACCCTTCTGGCGGCTCTCCACACCGCCCCTTCCCCGTCCAGCTACACCGGCGGCGGCGATTGGTACATGGACAGTGGCGCCACCGCTCATATGGCGGCGTATCCCGGTAACCTCCACACTGCCCATCCTGTTCACACCTCCAACCGCATTACCGTCGGTGACGGTTCTTCTCTTCCCATCACCCATATTGGACATACATATTTTCCATCTAACTCCACTCCTATATCCATGTCTAATATTCTTGTTTCTCCTGACCTTATTAAAAATCTTGTTTCCGTTCGTTCTCTTACACGTGAAAATCCGGTCACTGTTGAATTTGACGAATGTGGTTTTTCTGTTAAGGACGCTCGCACGCGGATGGTGCTCCACCGATGTGACAGCCCCGACGAGCTCTACCCGGTTCACTCTGCCACCTCCACCACTTCCGCCGCCCCTGTCGCTCTCGCCACCGAAGTGGATCTCTGGCACGCTCGCTTGGGTCATCCTAATCCTGCCACCCTTCGCCACATACTTCGGAGTTTTTCTTTCACGTGTAATAAGAACGAGGATCACTCATGTCATGCATGTCGCCTCGGCAAACATGCTCGTCTTCTGTTTAGGCCTTCTTCCTTTGTTGCATCGTACCCGTTTGAATTAATTCATAGTGATGTTTGGACATCTGCTGTTGCAAGTAATACGGGCTTTCTTTATTATCTTGTCATACTTGATGATTTTTCGCATTATGTGTGGACCTTCCCGTTGCGCCGCAAGTCGGATGTTATATCCACCCTTGCCGCTTTCTACTCTTATGTTCTCACGCAGTTTGGTCGACCCATTCTCGCGTTGCAGACAGACAACGGGAAGGAGTTTGACAACACCGCTATTCATAATCTTCTCACCACACATGGCACGATTTTTCGTCTCACTTGCCCGTATACCTCGCAGCAGAACGGTCGTGCTGAGCGCATCCTTCGCACTCTTAATGACTGCGTTAGGACTCTTCTCTTTCATGCCAATGTGCCTCCGCGCTTTTGGCCTGACGCTCTAGCCACCGCTTCTCTCCTCATCAACATCCGTCCATGCCGTACTCGCGGGAACTTTACACCTCACCACCTTCTCTTCGGTGCACCTCCTTCTTATGAAGGGCTTCGCATGCTCGGCTGCCTGTGCTACCCTAGCATCGCCGCCACTGCGCCTCATAAGCTTGCACCTCGCTCCGTCGCCTGCATCTTTCTCGGCTACCCACCTAACACTAAGGGCTACCGCTGCTACGATCCCGTCTCCCACCGTGTTTTCACCTCCCGACACGTTTGCTTTGATGAGATGGTCTTCCTGTTTCGGTAGCAGGTACCCCTTGTCGTCTCGTCGCCGCCGGCCACCGGCGGCCCATCGACGACCTCGTCAGGTGGACGATCACGTCTGGCTCGTGGACCGCCTCCGGGCTTTGGCGGTCCCCGCGCCCTCCTGCCGGTGCCCACCCACACGACCTCCTCGGCCGGCTCCGACGGCGCAGCCGGCGCCCCGCCTTCACCCGCCGCCCCCGACTCGGGCGCCGCGGGGTCGGGCGCTGCCGGCTCGGCCGCCTCCTCTGCCGCCTCGACGACGGCCTCCTTGCCGGCCCCGACGCCGGTCGCCTCGCCGGCTCCCTCGCCGGCTGTGACGCCGGCCGCGACACCGGCCGCCTCGCCGGTGGCTCCGGTGGCTCCGTCCGGCCCCGTCACCCGCGCTCGCGCCGGCATTCATCGTCCGAGTCTCCGGTACTCGCGTGATGAGTATGTCCTCGCCGCCTCCGCCGTGGAGCCGTCGCCTATTCCTGCGTCCGCTCGCGCCGCCCTCCGTGATCCTCACTGGCTTGCGGCGATGCAGGAAGAGTTCGACGCTCTTCAACGGGACCGCACCTGGACCCTGGTTCCCCGGCCTCCTCGCGCCAACGTCATCACCGGCAAGTGGGTCTTTCGCCATAAGACTCGCTTAGACGGTACACTTGAGCGCTACAAGGCTCGCTGGGTGGTCCGCGGTTTCCGCCAGCATGCTGGAGTTGACTTCACAGAGACGTTTGCCCCGATTGTCAAACCGAGCACGATCCGCACTGTCCTCCAGCTCGCCGTCTCCCGCGGCTGGCCTGTTCACCAGATGGATGTCTCCAACGCCTTTCTCCACGGCCATCTTGAGGAGCAGGTGTTTTGTGAGCAACCCACTGGCTTCGTCGACGCTTCACTTCCCGGCCATGTGTGCCTGCTGTCTCGCTCTCTTTATGGGCTAAAGCAGGCACCCCGAGCCTGGTATCAGCGGATCGCCGGGTTTCTTCAGACACTGGGCTTCAGTGTCACTTGCTCGGACGCCTCACTGTTTGTATATCGCCACGGTGACACGACTGCATATTTGCTGCTTTACGTCGACGATATCATCCTGACAGCCTCCTCCGCAGCCGTTCTTCAGCAGATTACTCTCCGGCTGCGTGACGAGTTTGCTATCAAGGACCTGGGTGCTTTACATTATTTCCTTGGCATTGAGGTCGTTCGGCGTCCGGACGGTTTCTTTCTTCATCAGCAGAAGTATGCACATGAGCTTCTTGAGCGTGCTGGCATGCTCAACTGCCATCCTGTTGCTACTCCTGTCGACAAGAAGGCCAAGGTCTTTGCTCTTGAGGGTTCGCCTGCGTCGGATGCTCCTTTCTACCGGTCTATTGTCGGCGCCCTACAGTACTTGACTCTCACCAGACCGGATCTTCAGTATGCTGTACAGCAGGTGTGTCTCCACATGCACGCCCCTCTTGACTCTCATTGGACTCTCGTGAAGCGGATCCTTCGCTACATCCGCGGCACGAGGTCCCTCGGGTTGACACTTACGGCGTCCACTTCTCTGGAGATGGTGACTTACTCCGATGCAGACTGGGCCGGCTGCCCCGATACTCGTCGGTCCACCTCTGGCTACTGCGTCTACCTCGGTCCTTCCCTCGTCTCGTGGTCGTCCAAGCGACAACCCACGGTTTCACGCTCTAGCCCGGAGGCTGAGTACCGAGCTGTGGCCAACGCTGTCGCCGAGTGCACCTGGCTTCGACGGTTACTTCAGGAGCTACATCACGATGTCTCCCAGGCTACGGTTGTCTACTGTGACAACGTCTCTGCGGTGTACCTCTCCGCCAACCCCGTTCATCATCGCCGGACTAAACACATCGAGCTGGACATTCACTTTATGCGCGAGCAGGTGGCTCTTGGACGCATTCGGGTTCTCCATGTGCCGACCGCTCAGCAGTTCGCCGATGTGATGACGAAGGGACTACCGACTTCTATCTTTGAGGAGTTCCGTTCCAGTCTCTGCGTCACTGGCGCCGCTTCGACTGCGGGGAGGTGTTGAGTATATTGTGTACGTGTATATGTGTGTGTAGGGCCCACCTCCTGTTTCCTTGTATAGTTGAGGTTGTGGCCCACCTCTGTACTTATATATACGTGCCTGGTGCACCGATCAATACATCGAGATTGCACAGCCCATAACTTGTCCTTCTATAGCCACGATCATCGACAACCATGATCTTTGCCAGCAAAGCTGTATATATTCGTAGAGTCCAAAGTAGTATCTTTGTGTCCCGGATGTCCTTGAGTTTTTTTAGACATATGTCCTTGAGTTTTACAAGTGATTGGCCTCTGGTTCATCTTAATTTTGTTTGAAGCTGTCCGACTTCTTGTTGAGGCTCCCTTTTCGACGCCCAGGCGTCAAACTAACGCGCGGACGCACAAGGCGGTCGCAAATGGGCCGGCCCATTAAGAGGTACTATAGTGGTAACGTACTGTAGCAGCAGCTTCGCTGTAGTGAGCCATTTTTTGTTTTTTATTTCTTTCTTTCAAATTTCTGTAATATATAAACATTTGTAATATATGGCGAACTTTTTCAAAGTATACACTGAACAATTTTTTATAATCGTTGAGCTTTTTGAATATAGTGGATATTTTTTGTAATACGGTGAATATTTTTTTAATATAGTGAACATTTTGTACTATACTTTGAACATATTTTAAATACACAATGAAATTTGTGGTAACATACGGTGAACATTTCTTTAATACGCGGTGAACTTTTTCATAATATATGGTGAAAGATTTAAAATACACATTCAACATTTTTGTAATACCTGGTGAATTTTTTTGAAATACGCGATGAACTCTTTCATAATACACGGTGAACATTTTCGTAATATATGATGAAATTTTTCATAATAGACGGTGAACATTTTTCAAAGTATGGCTCGATCCACATTCACGGGGGTTTATGCTCTTGTGCTCACGTTTGAAGCCATGAGAATCATTCTACGCTTGGAGAGAACCTACAGATGATCAGTGATCGAATCCCAAAAAGAAAAGAAAAAAGATGATGATCAACAGGTACTACAGTAGAAGCTAGACTCCACAACATGCTACACCAGACCAGACATCGACTTGAATGAATACGCAACACAACGATCGATCACAAAGCAGAACACAAATCCTAATAATCCCTTAATGCTAGAACGAACGATGATGCAATGCCATTGGCATCGATCATTCTTCCCTGCCTAGTACTACTACTTGGTTATGCGGCGACGGCGGTGGCGCACTCGACGTCGCTGGCGCTCACCCTCTTGGCCTTGACGGTCTGCTTGTACGAGTACCGGGCGGCGACGAGCACGTAGAAGCCCAGGTTGACGGCGGAGACGGCGGCGAGCAGCCAGTAGAAGAGGTCCAGCCTGCTCCGGCTCAGGTCCTTGCCGAACCACCCGGGCCGCCGCCCGCCGTGCGAGCTCACGTGGTCCGCCGCCGCGATCACCAGGCCGCTCAGGAAGCTCCCGGCGCCGATCACGCTCAGGTACAGCCCGATGCCCAGGCTGCGCATGGAATCCGGCACCTGGTCGTAGAAGTACTCCTGCAGGCCCACCAGCGCGAACCCGTCGGCCACGCCCATCAGCGCGAACTGCGGCACCAGCCAGAACACGGACATGGTGGCGGCGGAGTGCAGGCGGCGACGCTCGACGACCGCGGCCACGGCCATGGCCACCACGGCGAGCGCCATGCCGATGCCGATGCGCCGAAGGACGCTGAGCCCGCGCTCCGTCCCAGTCATGCGGCGCAGGCACGGCTCGAGCACCTTGTCGTAGAGCGCCACGGTGGCGATCATGGCGACGGCGGCCAGCGCGAAGATGGACGCCGGCGGGAGCACGAAGTGGGGGCCCATGCGGCGGTCCATCACGCTGCCCTGCTTGACGAAGAAGGTGGACACCTGCGCCGTCGTGATGCCGAACGGGAGCGTGGCCACCCAGATGGGCACCATCGACACCACCAGCTTTGTCTCCTCCACCTGCGTCAACGTGGCCAGCCGCCACGCCCCGCGCCGCCCCTCGCCATCATACTCCACGATTGCCGCCTTGTCGAGACACCGGAGCTGCTCGGTGTGGCAGAGCAGCCTCTTCTTGCCGCCATCCTCCTCGTGCAGGTCGCCGATGTCGGCTGGCAGCCGAAGGCGCCGCTTCCTGACGGCGGCCACGACGACCCTTAGCAACGGCGTGAGCGGGCTGCCCTGCGGCACCCTATACCGGTACGTCCGCCACCCGGCGAGGTACACCACGAGGGAGCACCCCATGACTGCAGCGAGCAGCACCGTGGCGGCGCCCCATCCGACACGCTCCTGGACGTACACGACGACGGTCACCCCGAGCAGGACCCCAGAGCAGAGCGCGCAGTTCCACCAGTTGAAGTAGGACATCTTCTGCAGCCGCTCCCCGGCGTGTCCGTCGTCGAACTGGTCACCGCCGAAACTTTCGAGCGCCGGCTTGTGGCCGCCGGTGCCGACGGACACGAGGTAGATCCCGACGAAGAAGAGCGTCTCGTGGATCCGCGGCACCGAGCCGCCGGCCGGCCTAAGGCCCGGCGTCAGCTGCGCCACCGCGAGCAGGACGAGGCCGAGGAGGTAGACAACGGTGGAGTAGAGCACGGTGCGGAAGCGGCCGAGGTAGGCGTCGGCGAGGAACCCGCCGAGGAGCGGCATGAGGGTGGTGACGCTCATCCAGTAGTTGGAGTTCTCGGCGGCGACCTTCATATCCTGGTGCAGCACCTTGGTGAGGTAGATCATGAGGCTGGTGGCGATGCCGAAGTAGCTGAGCCGCTCGCTGAACTCGATCACTGCACCCACCTCAAGATTCAACCAAGAGAACGTTTACACGCCGACATCAACCAACAAAACGAACAGGGACGGAGAGATCTGAGGCAGAGTTTGAGGCGCTTACGGATGATGAACATGGCGGCCTTCCAGGAGCCGGTGGCGGCGCGGAGGGGCGGGCGGCCGCGGTGGTCGACGGAGGAGTCGTCGACCCAGCGCTCCTCCTCGGCGCCATGGCGGAAGCTTAAACCCAGGTGCTGGTGGTGCTTGGTCATCGCCGAATCAATGCGTTTCCAGACGACAGAATCGCGGCCGGCTGGCTGGTTTTTCTTTCTAATTCCAGCACGTAGTCGACTGGTGTGTGGTCGCTGGCGGTGTGAGGCTGGGAAGAAAAGGTGGCGCTATATAGGCGCGCGCGCGTGTGGGGCAGCACTGGAAGCGCGGCCGCTAGTGCGGCATGGACCGAGCGAAGCAGGCAACAGAAACTGGGGGACGAAAGGCCTGTATGTGCCTGTGTGCGCACGCGTGGATCGAATCCGCGAAAGGAGGGCTTGCTCCTCAAGTTCTTTGCGAGACGACGGACGGCCAACGAATCGGCTGGAGGAGGATTGTTCTTTCTTTCTGGTTTTTTCCTGTGTGTGCCTATTTGCAGAAGTGCCACACTTGCACTGACAGCTAGTGAGTGTAATCGTAGCAAATTAGGGAGTAAGTAAATGGTCCGGCCCCGGAGTAATTTACACACGTTTTACACAATGGCGTTACTTTGACCTGTTATTAATACGGCAGTTACAAGGCGAAAATGCATGATGGCAAACCCATCTCATTCATCATGGCCAAATCTCTCTATGCACCTGGCGATACATTGATACACTAGCAGTTAATTAAAACATACTAGTAAAATCTAGATATGCACCTGCAGGTTCGTGGAAACTTCTGAAATCCCACGCTGATAAACGAAATCTGGATAAATCTGACGGCATTAATGTTAGGAAATTAATTTTGACGGTGCGCTTTCTAGAAGGTGTGATGCACTGGGACTGGGTATTTACGAGGCGAGGCGGTGTGTGTACGCTAGCGGCTATTCCGTCCGAGACAGCTGACCCTGCATCAGTCGTTGGTTGTCCACTGAATGGGGAAGTAACGGACATGCTTTGCCAGCAGTAACGTCCGTCAGTGTTGACTTGCATGTGACAGCAGGAGGAGGAGGAGCGTACGTATGTATTCCGGAAAAATAGCGGTAACGTATATACATTCACTCTGATCATTTAACACCAGCACAGTACAGCACACGTCAGCCACCGTATTATTCGTTCATTTATTTAGAGCGAGTATAATACGCCAGTACAGCACGCACCAGGAGCATTACGCTGGCTCTGACTTTTGCATGCGCGGCGGAGCGGCATCAAGAGCACGTCTTCCATGCGTGCGTTTCTTCTGCGGACGGCCTGATGCCGCATCGGACGGCCGGTGAGGCGCGGAGGGCGTGGACGTGACGCCTCCGAGCGCCATCAGCCGTGCGATGAACGGTGTGTCATCTTTGCAGATGCTCCATCTATCCACTTGGTCATGTGATGTGGTAGATGGAGCTGCGTGTGATGCGATTCAGATGGATGGATGGCTGCATACGTACACTTGGCGGTTCGCGGCGAGTGCATGGTCCGGCGTTTGCTTCAATCTCTGGCGAGCTAGATATAGATAGCGCACCGTTTCATAATTTATTTATTTTTCAGAAATGCACACCGTTTCATATATTTATTGGGTCTTCAGCTGCAATGGGCCCCTAGGCCGGTATGACGGCCCAAAGCGCAAACCGACTTAGGGGCCACGGGCCAGCCTGCATGGTCCAAAACGAGCCGTCAAAACTAATTTACTCAAAATCACTAGTTAATGTTCCCTTTCGCAAAAGTCATCTCATCTTCTTAGGTGTTTGACAAGTGCGCAAGTGAGCCACTAGTCGCAACCTGTGAGGTTTTTTTTTTTGAAGATTTGTTTTTCGTTTTATCACTTGAACCGTGCGGCTAAATACCGGGCTGAACCGTTTTTGCTGTTGTATCACTCGCGTCGAGATCTTCAAAACTAGATTCTATGTTAGTATGTTTCGACAAACTTTTTTTCACAAAACATAAAACAACCAAAAATGAATACCAAAAACAATTGGTAAAAATGACAAAAAAATAACTAAATACCCAAAAAGCAAAGAAAAAATCGGAGCCCAAAAGAGTGGTTGCGGTTTTTACTCTTTTTAAGCACATGTTGTGATTTTACCTTTTCAAGTAGAAGCACTTCACACGAAAATAAATTTGATTTTCTCGTGGAAGCATAGGCTATCACTAGTAGAAAAAAAGGGTCATTCGAACCGGTTCGTGAGGGTCATTTGTCCCGGTTCCCAAATTGGGACTAAAGGGTCGTAACTAAAGCCCTATACCTTTAGTCCCGGTTCGATCGGGAACCGGGACAGATGGGGCTCCACGTGGCCGGAGCGGCTTGCCCAGGCAGGGGGACCTTTTGTCCACGCGTCAGCAGTTCAGGGGCTGGATTTTTTTT
>NC_041389.1:677297998-677310547 GCF_002162155.2 Triticum dicoccoides
CATATATTGTGTTAGCTCGCTAATAGAGATGAGTGTCCTCTCTTATCTCTGTGCTTGGTCGACGCTATGTATAGAATCGACACACTAGCTAGCTAGTAAGCAAATGAACGAAATCATTAAGTACAAAAGATCGTCATGAACATATACACAAAGAGAAGTGATCGACTTCTCCTTCTCCGATAGATTGGTCGAACAACAAGTTATATAAGATCTATTACGTCCCCTAACATCTGAACTCAACTTCCACATGGTATTCTCCGTGTTTGTCGATGGCGTGGTCAAGAAAGAATCCCGCCAATTCCTCTTGGAATTGCTCGTATGCGATCTTGTGGTAGGAGTTCATCCCGCATCTGCCACATCTAATTTCAAGAAGGGGGTCAATACATATATATGAATGAAACTGAACACAAATGATGGTAACAAAATAAAATTGTGAATATTATTGCTTACGCACTTCATATTGTTGTTTGGAGTAGCCCCGCTCACAGGTGGTGTGGTGGATGAACTCGCAAATGTAGTATCCACACAAATCATTCCCGCGTTCCTGCCACAACCACTTTACGAGAAATAGAGGTCAAGCAAACTGATAAGCAAGCATGCTAAATAATATTGATGAAACTAGCTAGAATCAATGGGAGATGCGTGGAACTAGCTAGTAGCTACTACTTACTTTCAGGTGGTCAAATCGCAGTTGCGCCGGTAGTCCCGAAGCTTGTGCGGTGAACTTTTTCCAAACCCTGCCAGACAAAGAAAAAAATTACTTGATATCAGGAAATGAACAAAGTTGCCGATATGGTGCGATGATGATTAATTGAACTTACTTCTCGAGCATTTTAGTCATGGTCGTATACTCCTCCGGATTTTTTTCGTTTGGAGTCTATGATGGTTACTAGTCCCTGCTCAAGCTTAATCTCTAGCAGAATAAAGTGGAATCTGCGCATGCATGCATAACTCATCAATTACATTACTATAACCTCGAGTAATAAGGGAAACCGAATATGCACAAGATAGTAACACTCACTTGTATTTGTAAGGAAAGAGTATTGTAGCTTTGTTTTAATTTTGAAGTAACGATGCGAGCAACTTGGTCTCGGTTTCTCTGGCATCATGTTTAACACTCCATTCATCCATGAGATTTGTGTTAATGAACCCAATATCACCTACTTGTCTTTTCTTTAATTCGACGATCTTCAATCGGCATAATATAGTGAGGATAATTATACATGCAATGAAAGAGCTGAGCTATATATAGAGACTTAACTAATTACAGAGAAGTAGTACTTACAGACAGTAGCAAGTGATGATTGTTTTATCGTGGGCCTTTTGATTGAAAAACTGGAAGAACTCCTCATATGTAACTAACAACACATCAATTCCAACGAGGTCGTGCTCCTCTTTAACCGATAGCAACAAAGTATTTTTCCCAGACTTCCTGCAGATGTCCATGTACCAATCATGGAATCTTCGCATGATCGTTGTTAGGGAAGTACCAGGTCTGACGAGAGGCTTCCCGTTCTCGAATCTTAATGTGTCCACCTCCATTGTTCCAAAAATTATTGCATCCTTGTCGGTCATGTAATCTGCAGGATTGGTACTGGGCAGCACCCCTGAAAGATTAGCGACGATATCGCTAGACACATTGAGCGGGGGGCATGATTGCTTTGCTTGTTCGTCGAGCTGGGAAATTTGTTTCCCTTTTCTTCGTTCTGCTAGCCTCCCGCCTCTGGCTGTACTGCTATACGCCGGAGCAGCCGGAGCGGCTGCGGCTGTCTTCTTTCGTTGCTGAATAGGCGGAGCAGCCAGAGGCGGACTGCTACGACGCGCCTGAGCAGCCGGAGTGGCAGCGTATGTGTTCCACCGTCACTTACGAGGCGGTGAAGGAGGAGGCGGGCTGCTCGGACGCGCTGGAGCAGGCGGAGGAGGCGGCGGAGTACTGCCGTCCTCACGCGTCGGAGCAAGAGATGGAGTGCCCTGATCACTCGCCCGAGGAGGAGGAGGAGGCGGAGTGCCCAGGTGACTAGCAGGAGCCGTGAAGTTCAGAAGCTTGATGTGCTCCTTCCGCCATAGACACGGAGTATGCATAGCAAGACCCAGCTGAGTCTCCCCATCACCTGTAGGGTGGTCAAGCTGGAGCTCCTCAAATCCCTCCGTTATTTCGTCCACCATCACAACAGCATAGCCTTGTGGAATCAGATGACAGTGAAAAGTTGCTCCGGGTGAAGGAGGGAATACAGAGCCGACAACCGCCTTGACTTTGAGCTGATCCCATTGCGTCATAAGGCGGCACTGGTGTGAATCCGTGATAGAATCCACGGGGTAGCTAGGACCCGTCAAGTCAGGCTGATGAACGAGCTCGGTGGAAGCCACGCTGCTTCTCCGCTGAGATGGCGGGGTAGCTTCTGGGGTAGCATCTTGGGCAGGATCTCGCAGCTGCTAGTTCTCAACATCTCGTTCCTCTAGCTTTCTTACCCTTGCCTTAAGCTCCGGCAGTTTGCTCTGCTCCACTTTCCTCCTCCTCTCTTGGGTTTTGTAACCGCTTGTGTCGGGAAACTCAACCTTCCATGCAACGGAGCCTGGCGTGCCTCGTGTTCGTCCAGGGTGCTCAGGATTCTCGAGGGCCCTTGTGAGCTCGTCGTTCTCTCTATCGGGAACGAACTTCCCTTCCCGCACTTTGTTGATTGCTTTCCGAAGCTTCGTGACGGGTGTTGCACGTTGCTTGTCCGTCCAGCAGCACTTCCCTGTTTCAGGGTCCAATGTTCCACCAAGCCTGAAGAACCAAGTCCTACAACGGTCTGGCCAGTGCAATGTCTCTGGTTCGACCCCTTTAGCAATTAGGTCCTACTCAGCCTTGTCCCACAACGACCGGGCTTTGAGGTAGCCACCTGACCCCATGCGATGGTAGTGCTCCTTCTTTATAGCATTTATCTTGTTAGTCACTGACATCTTCTTACTCCTCTTCGATGTCTTGTTGGCCACAAATGCGGGCCAGTGATCTCTTATCTTCTCAAAGCGATCGGTGAATTCTGGAGTCTCATCTTGGTTGACATACATTGTTTTAAACTCATTCTTCCACCTCCTGAATAGATCTGCCATCTTCTTGAGAGCAGAGGACCTGATCAATGGCTCTATAACTGGATTCTCCGGATCCTCCTCTTCCGGTAGGGTGAAATTTACCTTCGCGCTTTCCAAAGATCTTCTTTCTGTCTATCTTCGACAAAAGAAACTTGAAAAAGCTCTTCCTTCTTAGGCTCATTCCATAGCTCGATGCTGATCGGGATCATGTGCCTAACAAGAACCCCGCACTGAGCAGAAAATGCTTCCTTGGTCCGGAGGCGTTTAATCGGTTTGCCATTGCCCACGATTTCTGTGATCGTGAACCTTTCATCCGGGCGCAACTTTTTCTTCGGGCCCCGTTTCTTTACTGAAGTATTGCTTGATCCAGAGGGCTATAAAAGAGAAGAAAGAAGAGTTATTATATGTACATACAAAGACAATTAATGCATTAGTTAGCTAGTCAGCCCAGGCTTAATATTGACCGCCTCTCTCATGATTGTCCGATGTTTGTCTAGTGCCAAAGGATTCAACAAAACCATGTCTTCATCATTAGATGATCCCTCGGCCCTCTCGACCCCTCGGCGATCCTCGACCCCTCGACCCCGACGACCCTCAACTCTCGACCCTCGACCCCTTGGCAACCCTCGACCCTCGAACCTCAAACCCTCGGCGACCCTCGACCCCTCGGCGACCCTCAAACCCTCGACACTCGACCCCTCTGTTGGGGAACGTAGTAATTTCAAAAAATTTCCTACGCACACGCAAGATCATGGTGATGGCATAGCAACAAGAGGGGAGAGTGTTGTCCACGTACCCTCGTAGACCGTAAGCGTAAGCGTTATGACAACGCGGTTGATGTAGTCATACGTCTTCACGATCCGACCGATCCAAGTACCGAACGTACGGCACCTCCGAGTTCAGCACACGTTCAGCTCGATGACGATCCCTGGACTCCGATCCAGCAAAGTGTCGGGGATGAGTTTCGTCAGCACGACGGCATGGTGACGATGATGATGCTCTACGAGCGCAGGGCTTTGCCTAAGCTCCGCGACGATATGACCGAGGTAGAATATGGTGGAGGGGGGCACCGCACACGGCTAAGGAACGATCCGTAGATCAACTTGTGTGTCATGGGGTGCCCCCCTGCCCCCGTATATAAAGGAGCAAGGGGGGGAGGAGGCCGGCCCTAGGAGGGGGCGCGCCAAGTGTGGAGTCCTACTAGGACTCCCTAGTCCTAGTAGGATTCCACCTCCCTTGTTGGAGTAGGAGAAGGGGAAAGAGGGGGAGAGGAAGAAGGAAAGGGGGGCTGCGCCCCTTGTCCAATTCGGACCAGAGGGGGGGGGGGCGCAGGCCTCCTTCCTTTTGGCCTCTCTCCTCTATTCCCGTATGGCCCAATAAGGCCCATATACTCCCCGGCGAATTCCTGTAACTCTCCGGTACTCCGAAAAATACCCGAATCACTCGGAACCTTTCCGAACTCCGAATATAGTCGTCCAATATATCGATCTTTACGTCTCGACCATTTCGAGACTCCTCGTCATGTTCCCGATCTCATGCGGGACTCCGAACTCCTTCGGTACATCAAAACTTATAAACTCATAATATAACTGTCATCGAAACCTTAAGCGTGCGGACCCTATGGGTTCGAGAACTATGTAGACATGACCTAGAAATATTCTTGGTCAATAACCAATAGCGGAACCTGGATGCTCATATTGGCTCCTACATATTCTACGAAGATCTTTATCGGTCAAACCGCATAACAACATACGTTGTTCCCTTTGTCATCGGTATGTTACTTGCCCGAGATTCGATCGTCGGTATCCAATACCTAGTTCAATCTCGTTACCGGCAAGTCTCTTTACTCGTTACGTAATGCATCATTCCGTAACTAACTCATTAGCTACATTGCTTGCAAGGCTTATAGTGATGTGCATTACCTAGAGGGCCCAGAGATACCTCTCCGACAATCGGAGTGACAAAACCTAATCTCGAAATACGCCAACCCAACATGTACCTTTGGAGACACCTGTAGTACTCCTTTATAATCACCCAGTTACGTTGTGACGTTTGGTAGCACCCAAAGTGTTCCTCCGGTAAACGGGAGTTGCATAATCTCATAGTTACAGGAACATGTATAAGTCATGAAGAAAGCAATAGCAACATACTAAACGATCAAGTGCTAAGCTAACGGAATGGGTCAAGTCAATCACATCATTCTTCTAATGACGTGATCCTATTAATCAAATGACAACACATGTCTATGGTTAGGAAACATAACCATCTTTGATTAATGAGCTAGTCAAGTAGAGGCATACTAGTGACACTATGTTTGTCTATGTATTCACACATGTATTATGTTTCCGGTTAATACAATTCTAGCATGAATAATAAACATTTATCATGAAATAAGGAAATAAATAATAACTTTATTATTGCCTCTAGGGCATATTTTCTTCAGTCTCCCACTTGCACTAGAGTCAATAATCTAGTTCACATCGCCATGTGATTTAACATCAATATTCATATCTGTATATGATTAACACCCATAGTTCACATCGTCATGTGACCAACACCCAAAGGGTTTACTAGAGTCAATAATCTAGTTCACATCGCTTATGTGATTAACACCCAAAGAGTACTAAGGTGTGATCATGTTTTGCTCGTGAGAGAAGCTTAGTCAATGGGTCAATCACATTCAGAGCCGTATGTATTTAGCAAATATTCTATGTTCACAATGCTCTGCACGCAGGTACTCTAGCTAATTGCTTCCACTTTTAATATGTATCCAGATTGAGACTTAGAGTCATCTGGATTGGTGTAAAAGCTTGCATCGTTGTAACTTTTACGACGGGCTCTTTTATTACCTCCATAATCGAGAATCATCTCCTTAGTCTTCACTAAGGATATTCTTGACCGCTGTCCAGTGATCTACTATTAGATGAAAATTGTATTCCTTTGCCAAACACAGAGCAAGGTATACAATAGGTCTGTTTCACAACATAGCATACTTTATAGAACCTATGACTGAGGCATAGGGAATGACTTTTCATTCTCTTTCTATTTTCTGCCATGGTCGGGTCTTGAGTCTTACTCAACTTCACACCTTGCAACACAGGCAAGAACTCCTTCTTTGACTGTTCCATTTTGAACTATTTCAAAAAAATTATCAAGGTATGTACTCATTGAAAAATCTTATCAAGCGTCTTGATCTATCTATATAGATCTTGATGCTCAATGTGTAAGCAGCTTCATCGAGGTCTTTTTTTGAAAAAAAACTCTTATTCAAGTATCCTTTCATGCTATTCAGAATTTCTATATCATTTCCAATCAACAATATGTCATCCACATATAATATTAGAAATGCTACAAAGCTCCCACTCAATTTCTTGTAAATACATGCCTTTCCAAAAGTCTGTATAAAACCATATGCTTTGATCAACTCATCAAAGCGTATATTCCAACTCCAAGTTGCTTGCACCAGTCCATTGATGGATTGCTGGAGCTTGCACATTTTGTTAGCACCTTTAGGATTGACAAAACCTTCTGGTTGCATCATATACAACTCTTCTTTAAAAAATCCATTAAGGAATGTAGTTTTGACATCCATTTGCCAAATTTCATAAAATGTGGCAAATGCTAATATGATTCGGACAAACTTTTAAGCATCGATATGAGTGAGAAAATCTCATTGTATTCAACACCTTGAACTTTGTCAAAAACCCTTTTCGACAAGTCTAGCTTTGTAGATAGTAACACTACTATCAGCGTCCGTCCTCTTCTTGAAGATCCATTTATTTTCTATGGCTTGCCGATCATCGGGCAAGTCCACCAAAGTCCACACTTTGTTCTCATACATGGATCCCATCTCAGATTTCATGGCCTCAAACCATTTTGCGGAATCTGGGCTCATCATCGCTTCCTCATAGTTTGTAGGTTCATCATGGTCTAGTAACATGATTTCCAGTATAAGAATACCGTACCACTCTGGTGCGGATCTTAATCTGGAAGATCTACAAAGTTTGGTAGTAACTTGATCTGAAGTTTCATGATCATCATCATTAGCTTCCTCACTAATTGGTGTAGGAATCACTGGAACTGATTTTTGTGATGAACTACTTTCCAATTCGGGAGAAGGTACAAATTACCTTATCAAGCTCTACTTTCCTCCCACTCACTTCTTTAAAGAGAAACTCCTTCTCTAGAAAGGATCCATTCTTAGCAACGAATGTTTTGCCTTCGGATCTGTGATAGAGGTGTACCCAACAGTTTCCTTTGGGTATTCTATGAAGACGCACTTCTCCGATTTGGGTTCGAGCTTATCAGGTTGAAACTTTTTCACATAAGCATCGCAGCCCCAAACTTTTAAGAAATGACAACTTTGGTTTCTTGCCAAACCACAGTTCATAAGGCGTCGTCTCAATGGATTTAGATGGTGCCCTTTTAACGTGAATGCAGCTATCTCTAATGCATAACCCCAAAACGATAATGGTAAATCAATAAGAGACATCATAGATCGCACCATATCCAATAAAGTGCGGTTACGACATTCGGACACACCATAACATTGTGGTGTTCCAGGTGGCGTGAGCTGTGAAACTATTCCACATTATTTTAATTGAAGACCAAACTCGTAACTCAAATATTCGTCTCCGCAATCAGATCGCAGAAACTTTATTTACTTGTTACGATGATTTTTCCATTTCACTCTGAAATTCTTTGAACCTTTCAATTATTTCAGACTTATGTTTCATCAAGTAGATATACCCATATCTGCTCAAATCATTTTGTGAAGGTCAGAAAATAATGATACTTGCCACGAGCATCAACACTCATTGGATCGCATACATCGGTATGTATTATTTCCAATAAGTCAGTAGCTTGTTCCATTGTTCCGGAGAACGGAGTTTTAGTCATCTTGCCCAAAAGGCACGGTTCGCAAGCATCAAATGATTCATAACCAAGTGATTCCAAAAATCCATCTTTATGGAGTTTCTTCATGCGCTTTACACCGATATGACCCAAACGGCAGTGCCACAAATAAGTTGCACTATCATTATTAACTTTGCATCTTTTGGCATCAATATTATGAATATGTGTATCACTACGATCGAGATCCAACAAACTATTTTCATTGGGTGTATGACCATCAAAGATTTTATTCATTTAAACAGAACAACAATTATTCTCTGATTTTAAATGAATAACCGTATTGCAATAAACATGATCAAATCATATTCATGCTCAACGCAAACGCCAAATAACATTTATTTAGTTTTAACACTAATCCCGAAAGTATAGGGAGTGTGCGATGATGATCATATCAATCTTGGAACCACTTCCAACACACATCGTCACTTCACCCTCAACTAGTCTCTGTTTATTCTGTAACTCCTGTTTCGAGTTACTAATCTTAGCAACCGAACAAGTATCAAATACACAGGGGTTACTATAAACACTAGTAAGGTACACATCAATAACATGTATATCAAATATACCCTTGTTCACTTTGCCATCCTTCTTATCCACCAAATATTCAAGGCATTTCCGCTTCTAGTGACCATTTCCTTTGCAGTATAATCACTCAGTTTCAGGCTTTGGTCCAGCTTTGGGCTTCTTCGCGGGAGTGACAACTTGCTTGCCATTCTGCTTGAAGTTCCCTTTCTTTCCCTTTGCCCTTTTCTTGAAACTAGTGGTCTTGTCAATCATCAACACTTGATGCTCTTTCTTGATTTCTACCTTCGTCGATTTCAGCATCACGAAGAGCTCGGGAATCGTTTTCGTCATCCCTTGCATTATAGTTCATCACGAAGTTCTACTAACTTGGTGGTGGTGACTAGAGAATTCTGTCAATCACTATCTTATCTGGAAGATTAACTCCCACTTGATTCAAGTGATTGTAGTACCCAGACAATCTGAGCACATGCTCACTAGTTCAGCGATTCTCCTCCATCTTTTAGTTATAGAACTTGTTGGAGACTTCATATCTCTCAACTCGGGTAGTTGCTTGAAATATTAACTTCAACTCCTGGAACATCTCATATGGTCCATGATGTTCAAAACGTTTTTGAAGTCCCGATTCTAAGCCGTTAAGCATGGTGCACTAAACTATCAAGTAGTCATCATACTGAGCTAGCCAAACGTTCATAACGTCTGCATCTGCTCCTGCAATAGGTCTGTCACCTAGCGGTGCATTAAGGACATAATTCTTCTGTGCAGCAATGAGGATAAACCTCAGATCACGGATCCAATCCGCATCATTGCTACTAACATCTTTCAACACAATTTTCTCTAGGAACATATCAAAATAAACATATGAAAGCAACAACGCGAGCTATTGATCTACAACATAATTTGCAAAATACTACCAGGACTAAGTTCATGATAAATTTAAGTTCAATTAATCATATTACTTAAGAACTCCCACTTAGACAGACATCTCTCTAGTCATCTAAGTGATCACGTGATCCAAATCAACTAAACCATGTCCGATCATCACGTGAGATGGAGTAGTTTTCAATGGTGAACATCACTATGTTGATCATATCTACTATATGATTCACGCTCGACCTTTAGGTCTCCGTGTTCCGAGGCCATATCTGTATATGCTAGGCTCGTCAAGTTTAACCTGAGTATTCCGCGTGTGCAACTGTTTTGCACCCGTTGTATTTGAACGTAGAGCCTATCACACCCAATCATCACGTGGTGTCTCAGCACGAAGAACTTTCGCAACGGTGCATACTCAGGGAGAACACTTGTTGATAATTAGTGAGAGATCATCTTAAAATGCTACCGTCAATCAAAGCAAGATAAGATGCATAAAGGATAAACATCACATGCAATCAATATAAGTGATATGATATGGCCATCATCATCTTGTGCTTGTGATCTCCATCTTCGAAGCACCGTCGTGATCACCATCATCACCGGCACGACACCTTGATCTCCATCGTAGAATCGTTGTCGTTACGCCATCTATTGCTTCTACGACTATCGCTACCGCTTAGTGATAAAGTAAAGCAATTACAGGGCGTTTGCATTTCATACAATAAAGTGACAACCATATGGCTCCTGCCAGTTGCCGATAACATCGGTTACAAAACATGATCATCTCATACAATAAAATATAGCATCACGTCTTGACCATATCACATCACAACATGCCCTGCAAAAACAAGTTAGACGTCCTCTACTTTGTTGTTGCAAATTTTACGTGGCTGCTAAGGGCTGAGCAAGAACCGTTCTTACCTACGCATCAAAACCACAACGATCGTTTGTCAAGTTGGTGCTGTTTTAACATTCGCAAGGACCGGGCGTAGCCACACTCGATTCAGCTAAAGTGAGAGAGACAGACACCCGCCAGCCACCTTTAAGCACAAGTGCTCGTAACGGTGAAACTAGTCTCGCGTAAGCGTACGCGTAATGTCGGTCCGGGCCGCTTCATCTCACAATACCACCGAACCAAAGCATGACATGCTGGTAAGCAGTATGACTTGTATCGCCCGCAACTCACTTGTGTTCTACTCGTGCATATAACATCAGCGCATAAAACCTAGTCTCGGATGCCACTGTTGGGGAACGTAGTAATTTCAAAAAAATTCCTACGCACACGCAAGATCATGGTGATGGCATAGCAACGAGAGGGGAGAGTGTTGTCCACGTACCCTCGTAGACCGTAAGTGGAAGCGTTATGACAACGCGGTTGATGTAGTCGTACGTCTTCACGATCCGACCGATCCAAGTACCGAACGTACGGCACCTCCGAGTTCAGCACACGTTCAGCTCGATGACGATCCCCGGACTCCGATCCAGCAAAGTGTCGGGGATGAGTTCCGTCAGCACGACGGCGTGGTGACGATGATGATGCTCTACCGGCGCAGGGCTTCGCCTAAGCTTCGCGACGATATGACCGAGGTGGAATATGGTGGAGGGGGGCACCGCACACGGCTAAGGAACGATCCATAGATCAACTTGTGTGTCATGGGGTGCCCCCCGCCCCCGTATATAAAGGATCAAGGGGGGAGGAGGCCGGCCCTAGGAGGGGGCGCCCCAAGTGTGGAGTCCTACTAGGACTCCCTAGTCCTAGTAGGATTCCACCTCCCTTGTTGGAGTAGGAGAAGGGGAAAGAGGGGGAGAGGAAGAAGGAAAGGGGGGCTGCGCCCCTTGTCCAATTCGGACCAGAGGGGGGCCGCAGGCCTCCTTCCTTTTGGCCTCTCTCCTCTATTCCCGTATGGCCCAATAAGGCCCATATACTCCCCGGCGAATTCCCGTAACTCTCCGGTACTCCGAAAAATACCCGAATCACTCGGAACCTTTCCGAACTCCGAATATAGTCGTCCAATATATCGATCTTTACGTCTCGACCATTTCGAGACTCCTCGTCATGTCCCCGATCTCATCCGGGACTCCGAACTCCTTCGGTACATCAAAACTCATAAACTCATAATATAACTGTCATCGAAACCTTAAGCGTGCGGACCCTACGGGTTCGAGAGCTATGTAGACATGACCTAGAACTATTCTTGGTCAATAACCAATAGTGGAACCTGGATGCTCATATTGGCTCCTACATATTCTACGAAGATCTTTATCTGTCAAACCGCATAACAACATACGTTGTTCCCTTTGTCATCGGTATGTTACTTGCCCGAGATTCGATCGTCGGTATCCAATACCTAGTTCAATCTCGTTACCGCCAAGTCTCTTTACTCGTTACGTAATGCATCATTCCGTAACTAACTCATTAGCTATATTGCTTGCAAGGCTTATAGTGATGTGCATTACCGAGAGGGCCCAAAGATACCTCTCCGACAATCGGAGTGACAAAACCTAATCTCGAAATGCGCCAACCCAACATGTACCTTTGGAGACACCTGTAGTACTCCTTTATAATCACCCAGTTACGTTGTGACGTTTGGTAGCACCCAAAGTGTTCCTCCGGTAAACAGGAGTTGCATAATCTCATAGTTATAGGAACATGTATAAGTCATGAAGAAAGCAATAGCAACATACTAAACGATCAAGTGCTAAGCTAACGGAATGGGTCAAGTCAATCACATCATTCTTATAATGACGTGATCCTATTAATCAAATGACAACACATGTCTATGGTTAGGAAACATAACCATCTTTGATTAATGAGCTAGTCAAGTAGAGGCATACTAGTGACACTATGTTTGTCTATGTATTCACACATGTATTATGTTTCCGGTTAATACAATTCTAGCATGAATAATAAACATTTATCATGAAATAAGGAAATAAATAATAACTTTATTATTGCCTCTAGGGCATATTTCCTTCACCCTCGACAACCCTCGAACCCTCGGCCCCTCGACGACCCTCGAACCCTCGGCTCCTCGACGACCCTCGAACCCTCGCCCTCTCGACGACCCTCGACCCCTCGGCGACCCTGGACCCTCGATCCTCGAACCCTCGGCGACCCTCGACCCTCGGCGACCCTCGACCCTTGACCCTTGACCCCTCGACGACCCT
>NC_041389.1:677310755-677311827 GCF_002162155.2 Triticum dicoccoides
CCTAGAACCCTCGAACCCTAGAACCCTAGAACCCTAGAACCCTAGACCCTCAAACCCTTGACCCTCGACCGGCCTCGACGACCCTCGACCCCTCTATGACCCTCGCGACCCTCTAGCCTAGCTTCTGACCCTCGACCCCTCGGTGATCCTCGACACCCTCGTTCCCGATAAAAAGAAGAAGAAGAAGAAAAAAAAAGAGGAGAAGAAGAACAAAAGAGATAAAAAGAATGATCCTATTTTTTCTTCTTCTCCTTTTTTTTTGCTTCTACTTCCTCTTCTTATTTTTTTTCTCCTCTTCTTCTCCTTCTTCTCCTTCTTCCTTTTTCCTCTTTTATTCTTTTTTCTTATTTTCCTTCTTCCTCGACGACCCTAACCCTAAATAGTACAAATTCCTCGACGTCCCCGGCTGCCTCTCGCATGAACAAAAAAAAATCCATGAATAAAAAAAATCATATTCTATGAACAAAAAACATCATATTCCATCCACATCCATGCATACATCATATATATGATCATCTATGAAAAAAATCATATGATCATCTATGAAAAAAACATCATATATATATGCAGAAAAAAAACATTACATCAACATATATGCAAAAAAACATCATACATATATCCATACATCAACATATATACATGAACATATATAAAAAATGGTATCACATCCATGAAAAAAAACATCATACAGCGGCGGTGGCAGGGGGGCAGGGAAGGGGCGCAGGAGCTCACTGTGGGCGATGTCGGTGACGGCGAGGTCGTGGCCGGCCTGAGGCAGAGGCGGTGGCGTGCGGGGCAGGGGACGGCATCGGGGCGACGCACGGTAGCGGTGGGGTCCAGGCGGCGAGGTCAGGGTAGCAGTGGCACGACGCGGCGACGGCATCGGGGCGACGCGGCGCGGCGACGGCATCGGGGTGGCGTGGTGAGGTGACGGTGACGACGTGGGGTGGCGCCCGGGGACGGCGTCGGGGCAGCACAGGGCGCGGGCGGCGACGGGGGCGGCGACGACGGGCGCAGGTGACGGCGACTGCGGCGATGGGTGCGGGCGACGTGGCAGAGGGCGGCGTCGGCG
>NC_041389.1:677312197-677333238 GCF_002162155.2 Triticum dicoccoides
GGCGGCGGGAGAATGAGGAAGGGAATGAAAAATTTACAAGTCCTGGTTATAGAGCCAGAGCTTTGGTCCAAGTTGGTGGCACCAACCGGGACCAATGCCCCCATTTAGTCCCGGTTGGTGCCACCAACCGGGACCAAAGGTCTCTTTTCAGCAGCCCAAATGGCAGGAAGCAGAGGCCTTTGGTCCCGGTTGGTGGCACCAACCGGGACTAAAGGTGGGCATTGGTACCGGTTCGTGGCACCAACCGGTACGAATGCCCCCCTTTGGTACCGGTTGGTGCCACCAACCGGGACCAAAGGGCTTGTGCTGCTCGTGGCCAAAACTTTAGTCCCACCTCGCTAGTTGAGAGGGGCGCGCAGTGGTTTATAAGCCCCACTACCGCACCCCTCTCGAGCTCCTCTCGATTGCAGGCTTACGGGCCTAATTGTCACTGCTATGCCCTGATGGTTCTACTGGGCCTTCTACGGGCCTGAATCCTGGCCCATGGTAGGGTTTCTAGTCGTATTCAGGGCGTATTGGTCCAGTAGGTGGCAATTTTTTATTTTTCCCAGTTTTTTTTCTTCTGTTTTTTGCATTTTTTTGTCTTTTGATTTATTTTTTAGTTCCTTTTGCTTTTAGGTAATAAAAAATATAAACTTTCTGTTAGTGCTATTTGTTTTCGAATTTAAATAGTTTAAATTTGAATTTTTTGAAATTTGTGTGAATCACTAGTTTTTGAATAACTTTACTGTAAACATAGATTTTTGAGTGATTTTTTTCCTGCTATTTAATATAACTGTGTTTTATCATTATATTCAAAAATAGATTTTGTTATTTTAGTTTCTAACACAAAATTCTTTATGATAATTCTTTTTGCTATTAAAGTTTCCAACAAAAGAAATTCTTTATGAAAATTCTTTTTGCTTTTAATGTTTTGAACAGAAAATAACTTGATAATTTTGGTCGCATAAATTTTATATAATTTTGGTTTGAATAATACTAGAGGTTTATAAAAGTTTTTTGAGTTGATTCCTTTTGCTATTGGAGTTTTATAAAAGCTTTTTAGTTGATTCTTTTTGCTATTGAAGGATAATATAGTTTTGCTTTAGTTGATCATAACAGAATATTTTAATTGATTATTTTTAGTTCATTCTTTTTGCTATTAGTTCATTATGTTTGCTTTTAGTTCATTCTCTTTGCTATTAGTTCATTCTTTTTGCTATTAGTTCATTATTTGAGATAAATGACCCTTAAATTGAAAAACACTACAAATGAACTCTAAAAAGGTTGAAAGTTGGCATGGTATCATCATTTCACACACATACCGTGTGCTAAAAAATTGAGATGGTTACGACAAAAATTGGATGCACTTTGTGTACAAAATAGACAATCTCTTTGGAAGTATCAGGGTTTCGGACGAAAACTCATCTGTGACAAAGGGATTTCATTTGTTCAAATGTAACTGCAGTGATATTCTACATCAAAGGCATCATCATAATAGTTGTTGATACAAAGTCTTCACTTCTTCTTCGCTTGTGTTCTTTGCTTATTGCGCCGTAACCATGGGTAACCTTCATCGTTTAACAGGATGCTTGGGTCAGCCTTGACTTTGGAGGGAGGAATTTCATGAAACTTTTCATAATCTTCAGACACGTCTGTCTTGCGCTCCAATCCCACGATGTCTCTTTTTCCTGAAAGAACTATGTGGCGCTTTGGCTCATCGTATGATGTATCTGCTTCCTTATCTTTTCTTTTTCTCGGTTTGGTAGACATGTCCTTCACATAGAAAACCTGTGCCACAACATTGGCTAGGACGAATGGCTCGTCTGTGTACCCCAGATTGTTCAGATCCACTAATGTCATTTCGTACTGTGGATCTACCTGTACCCCGCCTCCTGACAGATTGACCCATTTGCACTTAAACAAAGGGACCTTAATATCGTTTCCATAGTCAAATTCACATATGCCCACTATGCAACCACAATATGTGTCCTTTCCCCTCTTGGTTGCTGCATCAAAGCGGACACCACTGTTTTGGTTGGTGCTCTTTTGATCTTGGGAGATCGTGTAAAATGTATTCCCATTTATCTTGTACCCTTTGTAGGTCATTACAGTCTAAGATGGTTCCCTCGCCAACGAGTACAGTTCATCAGAAACAGTTTTGTCACACCTGAGACGTGTTTGGAACCAACTACCGAAACTACTAATGTGTTCACATGTAATCCAGTCCTCACACTGGTCTGGGTGTATGGAGCGCAAAATGTTCTTGTGTTCATCGACATACGGGGTCACCAAGGTAGAATTCTATAGAACCGTGTAGTGTGCTTGAGACAAATAATGCCCGTCCCTACATACTATTGAGTCCCTTCCTAGTGTGCCTTTTCCACCCAGTCTCCCCTAATACCGCGATTGAGGGAGACCTATCTTCTTAAGGCTAGGAATGAAGTCAACAAAAACCCCAATGACATCCTCTGTTTGATGGCCCATGGAGATGCTTCCTTCTGGCCTAGCATGGTTACAAACATATTTCTTTAGGACTCCCATGAACATCTCAAAGGGGAACATATTGTGTAGAAATACAGGGCCCAGAACGACAATCTCGTCGACTAGATGAACTAGGACGTGCGTCATGATATTGAAGAAGGATGGTGGGAACACCATCTCGAAACTAACAAGACATTGCGTCACATCACTCCTTAACCTTGGTAGGATTTCTGGATCGATCACCTTCTGAGAGATTGCATTGAGGAATGAACATAGCTTCACAATGGCTAATGGAACGTTTTCTGGTAGAAGCCCCCTCAATGCAACCGGAAGCAGTTTCATCATAATCACGTGGCAGCCATGAGACTTTAGGTTTTGGAACTTTTTCTCTGCCATATTTATTATTCCCTTTATATTTGACGAGTAGCCAGACAGGACCTTCATATTGAGCATGCATTCAATGAAGATTTCCTTCTCTTCTTTGGTAAGAGCATAGCTGGAAGGACCTTCATACTACTTTGGAGGCATGCCATCTTTTTCCTGCAAACATTGCAGGTCCTCCCGTGCCTCCATTGTATCTTTTGTCTTCCCATACACGCCCAAGAATCCTAGAAGGTTCTTGCAAAGGTTCTTTGTCACGTGCATCACGTCGATTGAAGAGCGGACCTCTAGGTCTTTCTAGTAGGGTAGGTCCCAAAATATAAATTTCTTCTTCCACATGGGTGCGTGTCCCTCAGCGTTTTTCCGGAATAGATAGTCCGTCAGGACCCTTTCCGAAGATTACTTTTAAATCATTGACCATAGCAAGTACGTGATCACCGGTACGCATGGCGGGCTTCTTCCAGTGATCTGCCTCGCCATTGAAGTGCTTTCCTTTCTTTCGACATTAATGGTCAGTCGGAAGGAATCGACAATGCCCCAGGTAAACATTCTTCCCACTTTTGTCTAGGTATATACTTGCGGTGTCATCTAAACAGTGCGTGCATGTGTGATATCCCTTGTTTGTCTGTCCTGAAAGGTTACTGAGAGCAGGCCAATCATTGATGGTGACAAACAGCAACGCATGCAGGTCAAATTCCTCCTGTTTGTGCTCATCCCACGCACGTACACTGTTTCCAATCCACAACTATAAAAGTTCTTCAACTAATGGCCTTAGGTACACATCAATGTCGTTGTCGGGTTGCTTAGGGCCTTGGATGGGAACTGGCATCATAATGAACTTCCGCTTCGTGCACAACCAAGGAGGAAGGTTATAGATACAAGAGTCACGGGCCAGCTGAGGGAGTCCTGGATTATGGGGTCCTCGGACAGCCGGACTATATATGTTGGCCGGACTGTTGTGCTATGAAGATACAAGATAGAAGACTTCATCCCGTGTCCGGGTGGGACTCTCGTTTGCGTGGAAGGCAAGCTTGGCGATTCGGATATGTAGATTCCCTTCTCTGTAACCGACCTGATGTAACCCTAACCCCCTTCGGTGTCTATATAAGCTGGAGGGTTTAGTCTGTAGGACAAGAATAATCATAATCATAGGCTAGCTTCTAGGGTTAGCCTCTACGATCTCGTGGTATATCAACTCTTGTAATACTCAAATCATCAAGATCAATCAAGCAGGAAGTAGGGTATTACCTCCATAGAGAGGGCCGGAACCTGGGTAAACATCGTGTCCCCCGCCTCCTGTTACCATTAGCCTTAGACGCACAGTTCGGGACCCCCTACCCGAGATCCACCGGTTTTGACACCGACATTGGTGCTTTCATTGAGAGATCCACTGTGACGTCAAAGACAGGGTTGATGGCTCACCTTGTTATCAAGGACAACATCACCTCCGGGGTTAGCCCTGGCCTCAGGCCAAACCCTCTAGCTGGGCGGCTTCGTTATGACCGCCCGTTTGGCCGTTGGGCCGACGATGACTTCTCGGGTCATCGAAAATCGTCTCCTCGTCAGCTCGGACTACGCCGAGCAGATGGATACGACGGAGTTATCGTCCTTGAACAAGCTCTTGGATCGTATCGCCTCCTTGGGAGTCGCTACGAACTATGATCGGATTGGGCTTAAACCCGATCAGAGAGAGCTTAACTCTCCGCCGATCACCCATCAGATAGCGGTGGTGGAGGAGCATTGCATTGACTCTTCCCCTATATTGAGGACGAACTATGTCCGGATTACCGAGTTCCCTGAGCCGGATACCTGCTCGCGGGAAGATATGCCCCGAACTTCGAACTTAGAATCAGATTGTGGGCTAGAAAACTTGGTTGACATCCCGGAACCCGAACTATTAAGCTCGAAAGTTCCTCAAGCTTTGGGTCCCAGATCGGGTCAGGGTTCGTACTTAAATCCGCCCACCCACCCAGATACAAGCGATTTTCCCACATCAGACAATAGCCCCCAGAGACAGTACACCACTTTTGGGCCAGATTCCTCCTTGTGAAGAACAAGGTCAAGGACTGTCACGATGAAGACACAATCTCATTATTATGCAAAAATTGCACGGACAAGGGAATCCTTAACGCCATAAATCGCCATCATGTATCACACTTTGTTAACTTGGCGGCCATAGTACAGAAGTACTGCGCGATGGAAAGCGCCTGGAAAACTCAGGCAGTCTTTTGGGATCCACTGGCTCTCACTAAACCCCTCGTCCGAATAAAAAGGGTGCACCCTCATAGGTAACCTGTTCCAATCATGAAGAAATCGAAGCCCACTACAGGGCGCGGAACGGTATTGGAGGGATGGCTCGATAGGCCATGCAGCATACACACCACACTGGATACCGTACCAACACACAGCCTTAGAGCATGTTGGATACTTCGGCAGGTGGCCAAGAGCGGCGAGGATCTCCTCATCAACAACAACACAGAGCACCATCCCATGGAAAACAACAACAACACAGTGTTGATAGTCTTTGAGACTTTCGCCTCGAATAACAGGTACAAGAGAGCACTCCGCAGCCTCGCCGAAGTCTGCCAAGTCGCAGCAGTAAATCCCTGGAACGACATGGCTATAACTTTCAATGCCAGTGACGAACCACAATTTAGAACAGTCCGAGCACCAGCCACTTTGGTCCTTAGTCCAATCATGGACGACTTTCGGATAACCAAAGTGCTCATGGACGGCGACAACGGATTAAACCTCATTTACGAGGAAACTTTCAATAAAATTGAAATAGACAGGAGCCGCATTGAGCCAAGCAGCACGACCTTTCGGGGAATCATTCCCAGTCAGGAGGCACGATGTGCGGGAAAAATCACACTCGATGTGGTATTCGGCACGCCAGAGAATTATAGGTCCAAAGAAATAACATTTCAAGTGGCCCCTTTTAATAGTGGATACCACGCCCTGTTAGGGAGGGACGCATTTGCGAGCTTCCAAGCTATCCCCCATTATGGGTACATGAAGCTCGAGATGCCTGGGCCCAATGGAATCATCACTCTTGATAGTGATCCGGACATAGCACTCCGCGCCGAAAATAAAACCGCCGCCCTGGCCCTCGAGGCATTATCCGAAGCCCTCGCGGCCGAAGAACTAACTGCATTACACTCCAAAGTGGACAGGGACGATGTGATACTCGACAAATGATCCAAGTCCACCTCCTTCAAACCAGGATACGAAATAGTCAAATTCCAAGTCCACCCAACGGACTCTACAAAGACAGCATCCACCGGGGCACAACTGAACCCCACAATCAACGCCGCACTGCGGGTGTTCTTACGCGAGAATTGGGATATCTTCGCCTGGCACCCTTCAGACATGCCAGGGATCCCATGCAGGCTAGCCGAGCATAGCCTCAAGATATTCAAGGGATATAAGACGGTCAAGGAGACACTACGGCGCTTTTTAGAACCCAAACGACAAGCTATGGGAGAGGAGCTAGCCAAATTACTCGAAGCCGGATTCATCAGAGAAATAAAACACCCGGATTGGCTAGCAAACCTGTTGATGGTACCAAAGAAGGATAAATCCTGGCGCCTATGTGTCGATTTCAAAGACCTCAACAAGGCTTGGCCTAAGGATCCCTTCCCTCTCCCCCGCATTGATCAGATTATCGATGCTACCACAGGACACGACTCATTATGTTTCCTCGACACATACTACGGATATCATCAAATCAAGATGACGGAGTCCGATGAAGCCGCAACGACATTTATCACCCCATAGAGCCCCTTTTGCTTCAACACTATGCCTTTCGGGCTCAAAAACGCCGGTGCTACCTACCAACGCATGATTCAAACATGCTTGGAGAAACAAATTGGCAAGACAATTGAAGCATATGTGGACGACGTGGTCATCAAGACCAAAATCGTCGAGTCTTTAATAGATGATCTGAGTCTCACATTCGACAACCTCTGAACATATGACATCAAGCTCAATCCGGAAAAATGTGTTTTTGGCGTTCCCACCAGAAAGCTGCTAGGCTTCATCGTTTCCAACTGAGGAATTGAAGCAAACCCGGCTAAAATCCGAGCTTTGTCACAGTTGGCTACCCCAACAGATGTCAAACAAATCCAGAAACAAACTGGATGCATGGCAGCCTTAAGCCTCTTTATCTCCAGAATGGGAGAAAAGGCATTACCACTTTATCGCCTTCTCTGATGAACCGAACACTTCGAGTGGACGGACGCGGCGACGACCGGACTGGAAGAAATAAAGGCTCTTTTAGCTAGAAACCCAATCCTGGCCGCACCAAACGCTGGCGAACCCATGTTGTTATACATAGCTACAACACACCAAGTTGTGAGCGCAGTGCTCGTCGTCGAACGAGAGGAGGACAGACAGTTCCTGCTTCAAAAGCCGGTATACTACGTATCCACTGTCCTCACACCATGCAAATCTCGGTACCCCCATTATCAAAAAATAGCATACGCGGTCTTCATGGCATCCCAGAAACTATGACACTACTTTCAAGAGCGTTCAATCACGGTGGCCTCCGAAGTACCACTCAATGACATAATAAATAACCGTGATGCAACGGGCCGAATTGCTAAGTGGGCCATCGAGCTCCTCCCATTCGACATTACATACAAACCACGACGTGCCATTAAATCGCAAGTACTGGCTGACTTCGTCGCTGAATGGACAGAGGCCGAACTCCATAAAGAGTACGACACATACTCCAATTGGATCATGCACTTCGACGACTCTAAAATGCTGGCAGGTCTGGGAGCAGGTGTTGTCCTAACATCCCCCACTGGAGATATTGTCCAATACGTACTCCAAATATTATATACAGACTCCAACAATGCAGCCGAATACGAGGCTCTGTTGCATGGTCTTCGGATGGCTGTCTCCATGGGCATTCAGCGCCTGGAAGTGCATGGGGATTCGAACCTCGCAATATCTCAAATAAATGGAGACTTCGATGCCAAGGATCCAAAAATGGCGGCTTATCGAAACGCCGTCCTTAAAATGTCAGCTCGATTCGAGGGGCTTGAATTCCATCATGTGGTTTGAGAAAACAATCAAGCAACGGATGTTCTTTCCTGCATTGGCGCTAAGCGCGACCCAGTCCCACCTAACATCTTTCTGGAAAGGCTTTTCAAGCCATCCGTGGTGTGGCAAGGGGAGACCGGCAACACTAGTCCGGATCGGACCACAACCCCAGATTCCGAAGACACTGACATAATCAGAGGCTCTGCCACCGAAATAACACCTTAGGCCCATCTCATCATGGCTGTTATCGCCCCATGGATCGAACCCTACTTGGCCTACCTTAATAGGCAAGAACTCCCCGAGGATCAAAACGAGGTACGCTGCATAGTGCGGCGCTCCAAAGCCTACAAAGTCCATGAGGGAGAGCTTTATAAGAAAAGTGCTACCGGAGTACTTCAAAGATGTATCTCCGAGGAGGAGGGGCGACAGCTCTTGGCTGAAATTCGCACCGGACTCGATGGTCACCACACTGCAGCTCGGGCCCTTGTAAGCAAGGCCTTCCGTACAGGTTTCTATTGGCCGACAGCCCGGGCAGACGCACAGGATCTTGTCCAACATTGTGTCGGATGCCAGCTTTTCGCTAACCAAAGCCATATGCCACCCACCGCTCTCCAAACAATCCCCATAACCTGGCCTTTTGCGGTCTGGGGGCTTGATATGGTCGGACCCCTTAAAGGGGGAAGCCATAAGAAAAAAAATACCTGTTGGTCATGGTAGATAAATTCACCAAATGGATAGAGGCCAAACCAGTTAAGACGGCCGAATCCGGACCAGTGATAGACTTCATATCGGGTGTTGTGCACCCTTATGGTGTCCCCCATAGCATCATCACCGATAATGGCTCCAACTTCACAGCCAATGAGGTGAAAACTTGGTGCGGCAACATGGGCATTAAGCTCGATTACGCCTCCGTCTATCACCCTCAAACAAACGGTCAAGTCGAACAAGCCAACAGTCTTATTATGAGCGGCATTAAACCCAAACTAGTGCGATCCCTAAAAGAATCAAACACGCACTGGGTCAAGAAGCTTGACTTCGTACTCTGGGGGCTGCAGACCACGCCGAATCGCACTACTGGATATACACCCTTCTTCATGGTGTACGGCACAGAGGCTGTATTACCCTGCGATATTATTCATGACTCACCTCGAGTGCGCGTGTATGAAGAGAGAGCTTGATCGCCAGGACAATTTAGATGCCCTGGAGGAGGAGCACGACATCGCAAAAGCCCGTTTCGCATTTTATCAACAACATGCTCGCAGGTATCAAAGCAGAGAAGTGCGGGCCAAAACTTATAATATTGGCGAACTCATTATACGTCTACTGGAGAAGAAAAAGGACAAGCTCAAACCCAAGTGGGAGGGTCCCTTCATTATTGACAAAGTTCTCACCGGAGGAGCGTACCAACTGCGTGATGCATCAGATAATCGACTCGAGCCGAAACCATGGAACGCGGCCAGACTCCAAAGATTCTACGCCTAGCGCCGAACTCTTTGTTCGTCTCCTTCCCTTCGTTCTTTTCTATTTAACTTTTAGCTCTCTTTTTGCTCTTTCTTTCGTAGCTCTAAAGCTTTAGTGTGGTTGGACCACACACCCGTGATGCACTAATCTTCAAGTATGTGCGATCATTATACCTGGGGGCTTCTTATACAGAAGCTTATTGCAATCACTTTCTCACATATGTGTCTCTTTTTCCATATGTGCCTTTTGTCTGCCATTATATGCATCGATATGACTTAAGTTTTGGCCAAGCTGGGTTGCCTGTCTCTTGTGCTTATGCCCTACATTCCCGTTAGTACTGCTAGCGCATAAAGAGAGCACCTCTGTGATTATTACTGCCGGGTACTCCGTATGTGTACCTTAGACTGGATGAAGCCGAAAGCTAGCGTTAAGGGAATATTCGGTCAGTGGGCTAGAGACGTGTCTTATTTGTAACACTATGAACCCCACATGTCAAATATACTGTGATTTTTTAATCACAGATCGGACATGCATGTTAATGCATGCACACCCAGCGAAAGGAACCCTTAACGGAACTATTCTCTCTGAAAGATGTATCTTACTATCGATGTAATATAGCATAGCTAGTTGGGTACTTGTCTGTTCAAGCAACTATGACCCCTATGCCTAGTTTCCACATGTACGCCGGTTTTACATTACTGAGCGGGTATTCGGAAACACTCCGGACTGTCGGGTCCGGAGGCTGAAGGGAAAAGGTCTGCCATGACAAATGATTTACAATCCGGCTAGGGACAAACTTGTCCTTTGAAGTACATAGTCATTTTGACTTAAAAACTTCCTCCTTTATGCCATCCAACAGGTTGTCTAGCTGACAATCCTGTTGGGAATACTTGGCCGCTAATCCTACCTGGTCGTATACCAGACTAACTGGAATTTCTTTCCCATCTGACCCTACAAGTCCGACCCGGTCCATATGGTTCGGATCGAGCTTGGTGTACCGTGTTTTCACCATGGCCCAAGCCTCCCTCACACCTTCTCGACAGGGTGATATCTTCCATAGTCGGAACCGCCGCCGTGCTCCCTTGAATAGCTGTACAAGCTCCTCCATACTTCCTGGTAGGGTGGCGGATGGCCACAAGGCCTTGGCCACACTCCGCATCACCTGCTGAACTTGCTCGTGCAGTTGCGAAAGCTCTTGTAGCAGATCACCTGAGGATCCAGGCATCTCCTCTTCGGGATAGCCAGTCAGCATACCTACAGACATAACTCTGTTAGTCCATTTCTTCGCCGAACTATATAAATGTTCGTTAGAGCACATACTAAAAATGCCACGTTGAAGCCTTTTATTTTCCTTAAAGGAGTTAGCCAGCTGGGCCCAAATATCTTTCAATTCTACGCCCAGCCAGGTATTGGCATCTTGGAGATCGTTTTTCTCCTGCCTGATGTAGCGACCCGGCCTCAAATGGTCAAGTCTCTATGCCTCAGTGTCATCCCTGGATCAGTAATGCTGACACGCACAATACTCGAAGGATTTATAACAGAGTAGCAATCACACACTTATTACATCAAATGTCTCAAAAGAGAACTTATTACAATAATATGGCTTAAGGCCATCTAATGCGATAACAGCGGAAGGCTTGGAAGACAAAGTGAGTCCATCAACTCCAACGACATAGCTGAGCTGCACGGCAACAACCTAACGAACCTTACTCCTCGTCTGAAAAGTCTGCAACATAATACGTTGCAGCCCGAAAACGGGTCAGCACATGGAATATGCTGGCAATATAACACAATAGAGCAAGAACAAAATAATGCTATCACTACATGCATATTTGGCTGGTGGAAAGCTCTATGGTTATAGTTTTGCGAAAAGCAAATTTTTCCCTACAACAAAGGAATAAATTTTATTTAACTATCATGGTGGTTGAAACATTGAGAAGGTATAACCCCAACTCAATCCCAAATTAAAGTAATTATCTGCCCAACAATATTAATTATGAGTGATGAGATACATGTGATAACCCAAGTACTAGATACTCAAGACTGTCCATAACCGGGACACGGCTAACCATGATTAGATTGTACACTCTGCAGAGGTTTGCACACTTTTCCCCACAAGACTCGATCGCTTCCGTTAGATTTCTCGCACGGCACGGTGTTTGAGAAACGGATGACTGAGACATAGTCTTTTAGAAACATTAACTCCCTACTCTGGGTAGACCATACCAAACCTACAAAACCCACTACCTGCTGATCTACCTCTTCAAGAGCTTCACGTAACTTACTCAACTATGCTAGAGCCCATAGTAGCTTGTGGCTGCACACGGAAGTTTCATGCATGAATCATCTCAGTTCCCTTTAAACCTGAGTGGCGGTCCATAGGAAGATCACACGGGTACCCCGGGATTTCCAAAAAAGTACAGACAACACTGGGTTCCCCAGGTGCCTCAATCCACCCAGATATGTTTTAAAGTTGCCACCTTAAGTTGAACCATTAATTAACAATCTCACATCTGTCATGGATACACTCAAACCCAATCCACGTCTACGAGCATAACATAGTAATATAAGCATAATGTAGAAGTAACTCCCAAGGGTTTGATAATAAGCAGGGCAATAGGTTCTACCTCATCAACTACTTCCCAATACCCTCAAGTTAAAGACATCCTAATCATGCATTGTTTGAGGATTGAACTAATGCAATGAAAACTGGGTATGAAAAGAGTATGATCAATCTGTTACTTGCCTTGCTGACGATCCGTGAATCCTAGAGACTCGTAGTAACACGCTTCGCACTCCGGGAATTCTATCGCAAACAAACAATAACATACATAAGCAACTAGCAAAGATGCACTAGCAAAACTTCAAATAAAAGAGATTGACCAGAAAGTTCAACTTAAGAACTCCGGTTTGCAAAAAGACTCAAATCAAACGGAGCAACGAAACTCAAATGGCGAAAGAAACAAGATTCATTTGCTAATCTGAACTAAAGTCAATTTTTATAGTATCAAAATCTGGTTTAAGTTGATTAAACAGAAAGAGGGTCTCGAGAAGAAACTCTAGGCGTTTGAATCACCTGATTCCGAATAACGAGTGAAAAGATAAACAGAAACTAAGATCGGATCAGAAATCGCGACTGAAAATAATCACAGATAAATCCGATAAAAGAAAACTAACGAACAGGCTAACGAACGAGCGTTCGTTATCTGTAAATAACGGAAGAAAACTATTTGTTTAAATGAACATACGGACGAACGTCCGCTAATTAGAAGAATCGAGAAAACCGGCGAACCGATCTAAAAAAACGAACTAGGGTTTCTAAAAAAACCGAATGTTTTTTTTAAAACCGTCGACTCGGATCCGGCGCGGTACCAACGGCGAGGTGGCTCCGGTGAGGCGGGGTTGGGTGGCGGGACAACTGCTGGCGGGGCGGCGGGGCTCGACGGCGGTGAGGCGCGGGCGGTGGCGGCTGACACGGGCGGCGGCGGCGGTGGTGGTTAGGGGTGGCGGGGTGGCGGCTTATAAAGAGGGGGGACTTGGAGGAGGGGGCAAGGCATGGCGGCGAGAGGAGTCCCGGCCGGACTCCTTGTCCGAGTCGGCGGCGCGGGGAGTTGGGCCGGCCCGGCTGGGTTTCGGCCCAGTCAGTCCCCGAAGTTTTTTTTAAATAATTTCGCTGATGGAAATAAAATCCTAGAAAATAAAATAAAAACCTAAAAATGCCAAAACAAAATTTCACCATCTAAATAAAATATTTAGAACGAGATGAACATTTTCTTGGCCCTTAAAATGCAATTTTAAAAACGTGCAATTTTTCTAATGCCAATAAAATCCAAATAAACTCAAATAAAATCAAACAAATGATTCTAACATTTTTCCTCCAATATTTCAATTGTTTTGGAGAAGTCATATTATCTCCTCTCATGTATTTTTATAAGAAATATTTTTTGGAGAGAAAAATAATTAAAATCAAAATCCTCGTTTCACTCTTTGATAGGAATCAAATATGAAAACTGGGAAATCCCCAACTCTCTCCGAGGGTCCTTGAGTTGCTTAGGATTTTCAAGGATTGTGGAGCGGAAATGCAATAAAATATGATATGCATGGATGACCTATGTATAACATTCCAAATTGAAAATTTGGGATGTTACACCTGACCCGTGTAAGTATATGCTCACCAGCGTCTTGATGTCTTTGATCTCTCTGTTCAAACTCTTATAGGATCTCCGGATTCACTCTGGGATCTTATGCGGAATCTGCTATCAGATTGGCAACGTGTCAACACCGCTGGTATACGTGATTACGTTTTCTCTCAATAGAGAGAAACATTACCAGTTGAGGCCTTCTTGGATTCCTCTAGTTTGGCAGTTGTGGCCTTTAGCTTGGTTTGATACTTCTCCAGCTCTTGAGATAACAGGTTATTCTTCTCTGTGAGAACCTATTCATACAATGATCCTTAAATCAGTTGTACCAACTGTTTCAAGTCGCAGGGGCTACTGATATACATAATTATCAGATTTTACTTACCCGTATATCTTTCAAATACTGGTTTGTGGCTCTAGCAAGCCCATCTCGAGCAACTTGGATGTACGTATCACTCGAGTTGAAGGCATTGAAAGCCTCTTTGGAAAAACCAGGGTCGTGGAGTGCGGCCCACCAACGCCGATGATTCATGGTGCTCTCTACTTCGGAATTTGTAGCGGATATTCTATCTGAATCCTCTATATGAGGACTGTACGGTGTGGCCTCCATGTTACCCTCCACCCTCGAGAGAGGTTTCGGAATCCGGCTTGTAGAGGCATGATGGGTAGGATCCCCGGACAGAGTCCGGCGGATGTTCTTTCTGCCAAGACACGACGGATAGTGTCATACTTTAAGATGACAACCATGGAGCATGTTTAAAACCATACCTCTTTGATGACGGCTCGGCTATGTTTATGTTCGCCTTCCTTTTTGGAAGCCTACCCGTCTTGGGCGCCCCTTGTTGGTGAATCTCCTTGGGTTTGGCATGGCGCGCCGATCGCCTTCCCTTTAAAGCATAAGAATTGTGTGGTGGGTAAGGCGGAAAGAGTGAATCCTTTTCGGAATATAAGTCTCCTGTTTACTTACATGTGATACAGGGAGGAGGCCGGGATAGTCGGCGATGATGGCCACTTCGGTGCCATCATAGCTCGCCTGGTAAAACACCCCTTCGCCAAACTCCACGAATATGTCTGGATCCTCTTCGAATCCGGGGTCAAGGGCCCGGTTGTGATCCTCTGGCTGTGGAGCCGGGCTGTGGATCTCCCTGGTAATTTTCCGCAATTCCTGTTATAGATGGATGGATTAAATATTTATGATAAAGGACTGGGGGAATGACTAGAGTTGAGTAATGGATAGCAACTCACCCAGCTGGGAGGGTTGTAGATGGAAAATCCATCCTGTGGCTTAATGCGGACGAACTCCTCTTCTTCATTTTGAATAAATCGGACAATATCTTCACCAGAGTGGTGGTGGAGTCCGGACCTTTCCGGCCGCAGCGGGTGGCGTCATCTTCTCCATTGAAGTGCCACATGGGGCGCCCTCGGTACTGGAGTGGTTGTACCCCCCGCATTATGCATATTTCTATAACCTCGATTATTGTTAATCCGGATCGAGCAAGCGTTTTTATCTTGCTCATCAATTGAAGGACCTCCCGGCTATCTTCCTCCCCGAGGCTCCAGAGACGCCAGCTGAGGCGTTTCTTTAGCTGAGCATTTGTAAATTCAGGAAGACCCATTCGGATTGGGTCAGGAAGGGAGACGTCCTCTATATAAAACCACTTAGAGGGCCATTCTTCAGATACCTTCTTCGGTGTGCCGGTTAGATATCCTGTCCCAGTGATGCGCCATATCTCTGCTCCACCCACTTGGAATATTGATCCCTCTTGATTGCGAGGGACGAGGTAGAATAGCTTCTTCCATAGCTCAAAATGGGCTTCACAACCCAGAAATAACTCGCAAAGAGCGACGTAACCTGCGATGTGCAGGATGGAGGTAGGGGTAAAATTGTCCAGCTGGAGGCCATAGTATTCCAGGAGCCCGCAGAGGAACGGATGGATTGGAAATCCGACACCCCTCAGCAAGTAAGGGACAAGGCACACTCATTCCCCCCTGGACGGATTGGGAAAATTCTCCGCTTGCTCCCCACCATCATAAGAAGCCAATCCGGCTCGGAGGGGGACTAAATATGCAGGAGGGAGAAACCCCTGGGTCTGCAACTTCACCAGTTGGCGTGGGATACGGTACATCTTTCCCAATCGCCCGGCTTGTTGATGTTAGGGCAGGAGGAGGAACTACGAATGCTGGCCATGTTGGAAAGGTTTTTGCGGGCGCGCTCTGATGATTTCTCACTTGGGGGAGATGGTGTGGATTGAATCTGAAGATCCATGTCTCTTTAAATAGACAATTTACTTACATGGTTAGGGTGGCAAGTGTAAAAATGCCCCGACTTCTCACATTCGCTCGACACGTGGAAACTGGGATTATTGGATTACAGAAGCCGAGGAGCATGGCATTAAATGGGAAGTTGGACACTGCGCTTTACTATAGGTACTATGAAGATTTCGAGGAAGGAACCCGCCTTGCAATGCCGAAGACAATCTGCACGCCGGACTCATCGTCATTGAAGCCTGGTTCGGGGGCTACTTAGGGAGTCCTGGATTATGGGGTCCTCGGACAGCCGGACTATATATGTTGGTCAGACTGTTGTGCTACGAAGATACAAGATAGAAGACTTCATCTCGTGTCCGGGTGGGACTCTCCTTTGTGTGGAAGGCAAGCTGGGTGATTCGGATATGTAGATTCCCTTCTCTGTAACTGACCTGATGTAACCCTAACCCCCTCCAGTGTCTATATAAGCCGGAGCGTTTAGTCCGTAGGACAAGAACAATCATAATCATAGGCTAGCTTCTAGGGTTAGCCTCTACGATCTCGTGGTAGATCAAATCTTGTAATACTCATATGATCAAGATCAATCAAGCGGGAAGTAGGGTATTACCTCCATAGAGAGGGCCCGAACCTGGGTAAACATCGTGTCCCCCGCCTCCTATTACCATTAGCCTTAGACGCACAGTTTGGGACCCCCTACCCGAGATCCGCCGGTTTTGACACCAACACCAGGTGTTGTGATCGCTGCTCTGCTCCCCGAAAGGATTAATGCCGTCCGCGCTTAAACCAAACCATACGTTCCTTGCGTCACCTGCAAACTCTTCCCAGTACTTTCTCTCGATTTTTCTCCACTACGACCCGTCAGCGGGTGCTCTCAACTTCCCGTCTTTCTTACGATCATCTCTGTGCCATCGCATCAACTTGGCATGCTCTTTGTTTCTAAACAGGTGTTTCAACCGTGGTATTATAGGAGCATACCACATCACCTTGGCAGGAACCCTCTTCCGGGGGCGCTCGCCATCAACATCACCAGGGTCATCTCGTCTGATCTTATACCGCAATGCACCGCATACCGGGCATGCGTTCAAATCCTTGTATGCACCAGGGTATAGGATGCAGTCATTAGGGCATGCATGTATCTTCTGCACCTCCAATCCTAGAGGGCAAACAACCTTCTTTGCTGCATACGTACTGTCGGGCAATTCATTATCCTTTGGAAGCTTCTTCTTCAATATTTTTAGTAGTTTCTGAAATCCTTTGTCAAACACACCATTCTCTGCCTTCCACTGCAGCAATTCCAGTACGATACCGAGCTTTGTGTTGCCATCTTCGCAATTGGGGTACAAACCTTTTTTGTGATCCTCTAGCATGCGATCGAACTTCACCTTCTCCTTTTCACTTTTGCACTGACTCCTTGCATCAACAATGACCCGGCGGAGATCATCATCAGGCACATCGTCTGGTTCCTCTTGATCTTCAATAGCTTCCCCCCGTTGCAGCATCACCGTATTTAGGGGGCACATAGTTGTCATCGTACTCTTCTTCTTCGATGTCTTCCATCATAACCCCTATATATTTGTGCTTGGTCCAAACATTATAGTGTGGCATCACTACAAGAAATATGCTATCTTGTGACCTCCACTATTGGTCACTGAAAGGTCATAGTTTTTCATTTGCGACCTTTTTGTGACCAAAAACAGAATGTCAAAAGCTGAGGGTCGTAAACTGACTATAGCGACCTTATCTGTGAGAAGGTCGTGGACGTTTATGACCAAAATATTCCTACTGTGGCGTTTTGGTCACTAGCAGCCTCCCCAGTCCACGTAGGCATCCAGCATGGCAAGCTGATGTGGCACAAGATTCAGCCCGGTCCAATTCGATTTTCTACATGGGCCTAGCCCAACAATTCGGCCTTTTTAATGTATTTTTTCCTATTAATTTCAGCATGGGCCATACCCTACAATTCGGCCTTTTTGTTAGGTTTTTCCATACTAGGGGGCCTCGGCCTTTTTTGCAGTATATTTCTTTTTTTCCTAAGGTTTTTTGTTTCGCTTTTTAAACAGTCCAATGCTTGTTCGGTTGTTGCCTTTTCCAGCCCAATTATTTGTCCAATATTAGATCTCAGATTTTGAAAGAAATGTTTGGACAAAGTTGTTTCATATTCAAATCAGGAAAACTCCATGTCGAATTCAAATCATCCATCATATCACATCACATAACACATCTCCCAGGTTTACATAACACATCTCTCTGAAATACATTTACACATGTACATATATAGCAGGAATATAGTAGGAACGTATATGCATGTGTGCTTGCTTGACCAGTGCATGCATCACTGTAGCAGCCAAACAAGTAGGCATCGTTGACGTCTACTCACAGCCTTCCTCGCACCAGAAAAAGAGTCAAAACAAAAAATATTAGACCATAATATGACACCAGACCACAGATTAGTAACTATAAATCAGAAAGCATATCCTCATCACCGTAAAATAGTCCCAGACCATCACAAAGAAGCCAAATACTATTAACTGATGATTAGTAGACACAAACATGATTCAACCACATAATGGCTACCACAAGCAAAAGTGACAACTGTGTAAGCAAGCTACTAGTGTATACAAGGTGATTGAAATCCTGCTGTTTAGTACTCCCTCTACACATGGGTTAAGCAGAAACCAATCAGTGGCAAACACGAGTGATGTTTAGTACCAAGACAATAAATTTTTTATATAATCAGTACCACTGCTCGATTTTTGCAATAGTTTAGAAAAGAACAATGAGTTTTCAGTAAAGAGGAATATGTGGCTAGAGCCTTTTCTGTTTGGTGAAGGTGCCGATGGTATGCACGCTTGTATTAACAAGAACGACAGCTGGGCGTTTTGTATGAGTAAGGAAAGCATAGATGATTTTTTTAAGATCCACAAACCCAGGCACAACAAGTTTGTTTTTACTAGACTGTCAACATATATACAGTATTGCAATTATGTTTACAATCAGGTAGACACACTTGGCATATGCACAACAAATAGAATCTGCCAACATCTGATAAGAACAAAGAACCTACCTTTTGGATTTGATTAAATTTTTCTCTGTGCTCATCCTCAAGTGCAACTCCACCGAGAACAACATCTTTTATTTGGCCCGGCAAGGAAATTAAAAAGCAGCATTAGGAATGGAAAATGCAGATGAGACAGCTATCTATCAAGCAATTGACTGAAACAGCAAGAAATTGTCAAGCCTCTACCTCTAGTCTGGTACCAAATCCCCACAAAATCATGTGGGCCAAAGTCACAAGCACAAAAGCAGGTTACAGCCAGGATCTATGATAATTTTCTACTATGCACTAGTATTGCTGGATAACTCGTCTAGCAAGACAAAATACACAGGATAAACTCGTCGAGCATACAAGGGTCAGCAGCTGGAGCGAATCACCATCACATGGGTCACCTCCACCGAAGGAGCAGATCATTGTACTTTTTTTGTCCAACAAAACATGTATGCAAGAGCATGACTAGTGTATTCAACAAGGTGTGGTGTAGCTAGGGAGTTCAAGCGAGGTGACATGTAGTTTCTCACAAGCACAAGCTCAGAGCAAGCAAACGGAGGCAGGGAGAAGAGAGCTCACCATGGCTCTCATGTAGCCGACACTAAAGAGGCGGCATGTCCGTTCAACAGAATATGCTGGGGCCGAGCTAGCCTACCACGGCACACCTCGATGAGCCCACCCTTGTACTCTGGAAATCCTGTTGCCGCTGCACATGACGGACAAGAGACATAACAAGATAATGTTGATCAAATCAAAGGATAAATCATGTCCAGGAACAAAGGAGCAGCTTAGATAGCTCACATTTCATGTCCTGGAAATCATGTCGAGGTACACCGAATAACACCTATCAATGCTCAGCAGCTGCACCTTGATACACAGAGTGAAAAAAAGAGGTCAACCACCTCCACAAAGAGCAACACCTTGAGAAGGAATTGTACAAGGAATTGTGCCAGCTGCCAAAGAAGAAAGGACTCTCTGCTTCATTCATTCTAGACTATTTGCAATTTCAGTTTGGTTTAGAATTAGAAATGAATCTTGAACAAAAAGGAAAAGAAAAGGTGTTTCTTCATAAAAGAAACTGAACCAACAAGTTGTTTCAGTCAGAGCTAACTCAATATTTCCGTAGAGAGGTCAGGTTTGCTGAAACCAAATCAAAGTGAATACCATGATGATCATAAGTTTATTTGAGTTTTTTTCTATACTCCTTAAAATTAGAAACCGAATTCTTAGATTAGGATTCATGTCATCTAGATATTAAAATCAGAAAGCTCAAATACATATTTTGGAGGCAAATCTATTTTTTCTATACTCCTTGTAATCCTTAAAATCAGAAATACAATGGAAGAACTTTGAGAGAACTATTTTTTCTCAAGTTTGTAGAGCTATCACTATATATTTTGGAGGCAAGGTTGTCCCTGTACTAAGGAGAGCAAGCTAGCTCAAATGCATAAGAACACCTTTAAGCTTTATATTGAATCCCTGATTTGTTGGAACTATGAAATTGCTAGTTCTGAATTCCAACATGATAGTTGCATAGTCCAGCTAGCTACACTAGGAGCTACAGAGTATGCCTACTAATACTATCTTCAGATCGAGCTAATTTCATGGCACACATGGCTGATGCAATCAAATTTGGGCAAATAAACTAAATAGTAATTGAATCTTCCTTTCTCTACTTCCCCTAGTTCCACACTAAAAGAGGAGGTAGCCTATGTTTCGGCCGCAACAGAGAGGAGAGAGCAGAGGGCAGAGAGATGTGGTACCGAAGAGGAGGCAGTCGCAGTCGGGGCGGCCGTCGTCGTCGTACTTGATGCAGAGGGCGGCGGAGGAGTTCGGTGTCGCCGTTGTCCAGCCAACGCGCGCGAGTGCACCAAGCTATGGGGGCGCCATCCAAGAGGCGCAAAGGGCACCAGGTGGCACGGTGGGCGACGGAGAGGAGCCGCCTGAGACGCGCCGTCGATGGACGCAGCGCCGAAGCCTAAACCCTAGCCACGGGCTAGGGGTCGCGGCGAGCTTCGTATAGCGGGAGGGGCGGATCCAGTCGACCACGAGGAGGGAGGGGTCGGAGAGTGCCAGATCTGGCTGCTATGGAGCCGCGAGGAGGGGAGAGGGAGGCCCGGCGGCAAGCTATGGGGCTGGCGGGGAGGGCGCAGCGCTAGGGTAGGGGAGGGAGGGACAAGGTCGGCGTCGGTGGGTAAGGAGGACGACGAGGTCGGCGGTGGGTGGGAGGAGGT
>NC_041389.1:677333384-677361610 GCF_002162155.2 Triticum dicoccoides
TAAGTATCTATTTAATCAGAGAAACACCAAAAAAATTACAAGATTCAGCCACTAGCTAGGAACGGTCATTCCCGCCGTTTTGACCGCATTTTGAAATGGGCATAAAAAATTCAAAAAAAAATCAAAAAAAATGGAAAACCTTCGCATTGTGTCATTATATGTGACCAACTTTCCAGGAAAAATAATAAACTTGTAATACGGCAATTATTTTAAAAAAGTGTTCTCAGAAATGAGCTATCATGCGTGAAGATTCATGGCTTTCAAGCCAAATGATCAATCTTATGGCCACATTCATGGCATAGTTAGTTCAAATGATCTCATATTGTGCAAAAGGGTGCATAATGGAATGGCAAACAATGTTGATTTGGGGATTTTTCACTTTCATTGCACAAAAGAGCCATTTTCCATTTTTCGAGTGCCCGAAATGAGGTTTTTTGTGAAGAACCTACCAAATAATTATTGCAAAATTGGACCAAATTATTTTTCTAAAATACTAGGCCATATTTAATGCACAATTGACCAAATGGTTGGGTGTAAAAAGTTTTGATCCACCTCTGATGAAAAAGACAAATTTCCGCCAATTCAGTTGGAAGCGGGTCAAAGTTGAACTGCAGCTACATCATAGTTTGCTCTTTATTTTTTCAAAAAATCATTTCTAGGTACATAAGTATCTATTTAATCAGAGAAACACCAAAAAAATTACAAGATTCAGCCACTAGCTAGGAACGGTCATTCCCGCCGTTTTGACCGCATTTTGAAATGGGCATAAAAAATTCAAAAAAAAATCAAAAAAAATGGAAAACCTTCGCATTGTGTCATTATATGTGACCAACTTTCCAGGAAAAATAATAAACTTGTAATACGGCAATTATTTTAAAAAAGTGTTCTCAGAAATGAGCTATCATGCGTGAAGATTCATGGCTTTCAAGCCAAATGATCAATCTTATGGCCACATTCATGGCATAGTTAGTTCAAATGATCTCATATTGTGCAAAAGGGTGCATAATGGAATGGCAAACAATGTTGATTTGGGGATTTTTCACTTTCATTGCACAAAAGAGCCATTTTCCATTTTTCGAGTGCCCGAAATGAGGTTTTTTGTGAAGAACCTACCAAATAATTATTGCAAAATTGGACCAAATTATTTTTCTAAAATACTAGGCCATATTTAATGCACAATTGACCAAATGGTTGGGTGTAAAAAGTTTTGATCCACCTCTGATGAAAAAGACAAATTTCCGCCAATTCAGTTGGAAGCGGGTCAAAGTTGAACTGCAGCTACATCATAGTTTGCTCTTTATTTTTTCAAAAAATCATTTCTAGGTACATAAGTATCTATTTAATCAGAGAAACACCAAAAAAATTACAAGATTCAACCACTAGCTAGGAACGGTCATTCCCGCCGTTTTGACCGCATTTTGAAATGGGCATAAAAAATTCAAAAAAATCAAAAAATTGGAAAACCTTCGCATTGTGTCATTATATATGACCAAGTTTCCAGGAAAAATAATAAACTTATAATACGACAATTATTTAAAAAAAGTGTTCTCAGAAATGAGCTATCACGTGTGGAGATCAATAGCTTTCAAGCCAAATGATCAATCTTATAGCCACATTCATGGCATAGTTTGTTCAAATGATCTCATATTGTGCACAAGGGTGCATATTGGACTGGCAAACAATGTTGCCTAAGGAACTTTTCATTTTCTTTGGACGAAAAAACCATTTTCCATTTTTCGAGTGCCCAAAAGGAGGTTTTTTTGTGAAGGACCTCCAAAATAATTGTTGCAAAATTGGACCAAATCATTTTTATAAAATACTAGGACATATTTAATGCACAATTGACAAAATGGTTGAGTGTAAAAAGTTTTGATCCACCCCTCGTGAAAAAGACAAATTTCCGCCGATTCAGGTGGAAGCGGGTCAAATTTGAACTTCAGCTGCCTCATAATTTTATATTTATTTTTTTCCAAAAATCATTTCTAGTTACATAAGTACCTATTTAATCATAAATACATGGTTTGGTGGCGATTCATCGAGGTCTGGACGGCGGCCGAGGGCTCCAACTCTAGAACGCGTAAACTCACATGCCCGCCGCGTGGTCACCGCGTGACCGTGGCGTTGCCATGTGTTCTGGGCAGCCTAGGCATGTCTAGTGGGTTGGGCACTCCCCAGGTAGGTGCTAGGAAGAAAATTACAACATAAGATTCTCACGAGGAGACCGATCGATGCTCAAACATGAATTAGCAGCCAAGTGTTTGATTAGCGGTACGGGAAATGTACATGGCTAATGGGCGTGAGTTTTGGCTGAGGATGATCAGTTACTAAGAAGACTGTCTTCACAAATTTTCAGCTCTAAAGGAGGAGCCTAGGTGGTACTTGCTTTGCAAACTACCACACTAGACATAAATACGAATGTTGAAGCTCGGCTCAAAATAATGAATGGATTGAGCTGGCATTTGGTGGAGGACGATTATTTGGGCATAGGAAAGCACTATAGAAAATGGATACTATTTGGACATGCCAAAGTGGTACTTCCTTCACAAACTGTTGTTCCGAACAGAATAGGAAAATGAATATTTTTGAATTATTTTTGAACTAGGCAAGGAAGGTTTTTACATATTTGATGAAGATATGACCCAAAGAATTTATGAGATTTTTTTGGGAATTTTGGGAATGACAAAAATATAGGTTGCTTCACAACCTAGGGCAAAAACTGCCACATGGACATGACACATAGGCAAAACTGATGAGGTGGCGCCTAGTCATAGCAACCCACCACAATTTACAAGTCTATGACCATCTATATTGGTCGTTAACAACTAGAAGTAAGGCAGCGGACTAGCGCTATTTGCTTTATGACCTTTTCGTGTAAGGAAATTACGACCTTTCTGACCAAAATGGTCGCAATGGTTTAGGGTTTGGAGCCCCCCAAACCGCTTTTGACCAATTGGTCTGAAATGGTCATAGATCTATGACCAATTCTTCCAGGGTCACTGACAGAAGGTCACTAGTTGACATATTTCTTGTAGTGACACTACAAGAAATATGTCAACTTGTGACCTTGACTATTGGTCACTGAAAGGTCATGGTTTTTCATTTGTGACCCTTTTTTGACCAAAAACAGAAGGTCAAAAGCTGAGGGTCGTTAACTGACTATAGCGACCTTCTCTGTGAGAAGGTCGTGGACGTTTACGACCAAAATATTCCTACTGTGGCGTTTTGGTCACTAGCAACCTCCCCAGGCCACGTAGGCATCCAGCGTGGCAAGCTGATGTGGCACAAGAATCACCCCGGTCCAATTCGGTTTTCTACATGGGCCTAGCCCATTAATTCAGCCCATTTATGTTTTTTTGTGTGTGTCAATTTTTTGTTTTTTGGTTGGGTTCATGGGCCAAGCCCTATATTGCAGCCTTTTATATTGTTGGGTTGTGGCCTTTTTGTCTAAACGAATTTAGTTTTTCTTTTTTTCCAAAAGAAGGGTCCACTAGTCAGATGGGTCCCAGTTGTCAGGTTCTAGTAACAGGATCCCATTTGTCATGTTGTGGTAAGTGGGTCCCATCAATTCAGACTCATATTCTTCATATTTCAAGCATTATTTAGATTTTCGGAGACAAAAACACACATGATACTTAAATAAGAGCAACCAGATCACATAATACAAGCTCTATCCATTCCAATACAGAAGACCATACTGCTTTACAAGCTCTACAAGTGTAACAAGCTCTACAATTGTAATACTAACAAGCTCTACAAGTTCTTAAATTCAGACTCCTAACAAGCTCTACTAGATGAACAACATGCCGGACTCGCTCGACGACCATAGTCAGGGCTGGGAACAAACAAAACAACAACATGGCTTCCACTGTCATCCTGTTACATGAATCAGAAGAATTAGAATAACTCGGGAAAATATATGTCGTAGCTAACAAAGTAAGAAACAATAGTTAACAAGTCTGAGTCATAGAAGCTAGAAGTGTCCCTTTGGAGAGACGAGAACTTAGAATTGATGCATGGATCTTATTCTAAACAGCATAAACACCATGGCAATAACAAATTAACAGTAACAAGATCAGTGTTAGCAGAATTAAGTACAAGGCAATCACGGGTACCAATCCAGTGCAAGTTAATAGAGAAAATATGTCAAAGTTAATTAGATTCACTAATGTGTTTTTCATACTACCAAATTGAAGGTAAAAGATGTGTACTGCAGTGTTAGCAGAATTAAGTACAAGGCAATGACGGGTACCAATCCAGTGCAAGTTAATAGAGAAAATATGGCAAAGTTAATCAGATTCACTAATGTGTTTTTCATACTACCAAATTGAAGGTAAAAGATGTGTACTGATTCAACACTGCAAACTGATTTCTGAAAGCTTTACCAAAACATTTTTTAGTCGCTTGGTGCTAAAGCGATAGATGTTGAACACTAACTGCCAGCGATAGTAACAACCAGCAGGTACTAACCAGCAGGTACTGCACCTGCGACCGCCATCACTAGCTTGGAAGAAATAAGCACAACATAGGTAGGATAGGAATCATCCTGGTTGTGTGTTCACGAATCACCTAATAGGTGTCGTGCCACATAATTGATTTCCTGAACTCAGTATGCCACACTTGTCTATCCCAAATCAGGGCTCATGAATCCTCATCAAAGTGTGAAATTTTACCTGAAGTAGAGCAGTGGCCACGTCGAAAACCACGTACAGGTCAATGGTCTGCGGGGCATGAGAAGCACATCAGGAACCCGACAGTCGCAAGTGGCAGACAAAAAAAATACTGCTAGGGAATCTGTACACGAATGAGGCATAGAGAAGCAAAATAAGATATATATTCATGATCTTCACAGCATGAATCCAAATCCTACGGCTGATAGTGGCCCTTTTTATACTACAAAAGACACCTGTACACGACCATTGACACCGTTCAAGAATCACAACAACACAAATGCTTTTAATTTTGCTCATGACCCACAGATCCTAGAACCAAACAGAAGTAAAACAGAAATCTGACTAACAATAAATCCAAAAGCTTGCGGATGAGCATGAGCAATAGAAACTATAGATATCCTACATGTCAAGGCTACCGGCATGAGCAACTCCTTTAAATTACAGCCAAAAACAACTTGCATCATCGCATAATTACATGATGTGGTCACACATCTCATACTGCATTATTTGTGCAGGGAAAAGGACAATGCATGCTGCATTATTTGAGTCTGTCAACTGAAAACAGTAGTATTTCTAAAATGCATATATGCTCAATCCCCTTGCAGGCTACAGTTACAGAATATGCTCAGAGATGAGAATGCCATAACCATTTTACATGTACCAAGCAGTGTCATATATATGCAAGGAGCTGCAGTGTAAATGCTACTTCTGAAAGTAAGTGCACCACTAACAAATCCACATGGTCAGAATGATATAACTTGTTCAGCATCAGCTAATCGTCTTAAATCATCATGGCAACATATAATCATGAAGCAAACAAGTATTTGCGACTGTTGTTAACAGATTCAATGCGAATGAGTTGAAATACTTATTCACAGGCAATATATAATGGTGACCACTACTAACAGATTAAAAGCAAAAGAGCTAAAATGCATATGAGCAGAGTGTCAACCCCATTGCAGTTCTGGGATGTCACCCCACACGAGCTGCTCGTAGCTTGAGAAGTTTACACAGTTTGGTGCTGGTTGTGCCTTGTCATTTAGGACCTTCTTGGCCCGCAGTACCTTGCCAAGCTGTATGTAAACCAAAGGTAGATCAGCAGATTATAACCCATATCAGCTCTAAATGTATCATACGGAAGCAAAATGGGGAATCCGGGGAACCAACTACAGATAGGATGGTTGTTTCCTGGTTAGAAATGGATAAAAAACTGGTAGGTAACAAAGAGCTACGCCTGACCCCTGCTCTCATGTTTCAATAATAAAGTGGAAGCAGATGCATAAATTAAGAGGGCAGCCCTACACATAATTTATTGATTGCTACAGTGATTGAGTGCTTAATTATCAAACAGAGCACTGGGGGCAAGCTAGCATCTCTGATTCTAGGCCACCAACTTCCCCGATCGGTACACCAATTAATCTAGGCAGGGACAAACGCATCATACCAAGTCCAGAATCTTGCAGTAAATACATGAAAGCTAAGTAGTACCCAACAGCACAGCATAACGAGCCTACTCAGAGCAGGGCAGAGCAGAGCATACCATGGAGGGCGAGGAGCCGTTGTAGCTGAGGATGAGATTCTCCGCGCCCTCTCCCTTGTAGACCCAGTCCACGGCATCACACGCCTGCAGCGCCACCTCCATCTCCGCCCAAAATCTGCAGCGAGCACGGGATCAGACGAGTGGATCCGCACGCAAGAGACGAGCTTATGGCGATGGAGGAGCTGGATCCGCGTGCACCTGCTTTGGATCTCGCGACGAAGGTGGTGGATGCGACGTCTGAAGTACACATGGGCGGTGGCCTGCTCCCCGCCGTGGCATGGAGGTCGAGGGGCGGCGCAGCGCCGAGGCCGAGCCTGGTGGTGACGCGGACGACGAACGAGGAGGCGGTGTATGAGCTGCGGTAGGCCGCGCTGGTGAAGGACCTAGGGGCGGCGGGCGCGGGATGCCAAGGCGGGCAGGCGCCGCTAGTGGCTGGAGCAGCTTGAGCAGGAGGGCACGCCGAGCTCGGTTGAGGCACAGTCGGCGAGGCCCGCCGGAACACGCCGGAGCAAGAGGTGTAGGTGGCGGCAGCAAGGGTTTCAGCGGAGGGATTGTGGGTGCGTGAAGGAGCGAGAGGCAGAGAAAGAAAGGAGGCAGAGAAAGAAAGGAGGCGGGAGGGGGGGTGGATGGAAAACGTCCACGAGTAGAGCTAGGGTTTCGGCTTAGGTGGGCTTGGGGTTGGTGTGGTGGGCCGAGGACTGCCGTTGGATCCGCGAGCATCCGACGGCTTTCCATGCATGATCCGCGTGAGACGTCCACAGACCAATCAGAATGCAGTACCATGTTATGACCATTTAAATTGGTCGTAGTTGACTAAAAATAGCGTGTTAAAATCATATCAGCTATTTTATGACCTGAGAAAATTCAAAAAGAAAATGAAAAACCTTCTCATTGTGTCACCAAATGTGAATAAGTTTTCAGGAAAAGTAACAAACATGAAATAAGATAAATATCTTTAAAAATATGTCATGAGAAATGAGTTTTTTGGAAAAAAACATTTTCCATTTTCCGAGTGCCCAAAATGACTTTTTTTGTGAAGGACCTACCATATATTTGTTGCAAAATTGTACCAAATTAATTTTCTAAGATACTAGGACATATTTAATGCACAATTGACCAAATGGTTGGGTGTAAAAAGTTTTGATCCACCTTTGGTGAAAAAGACAAATTCCCACCGATTCAGTTGGAAGCGGGTCAAATTTGAACTGCAGCTGCCTCATAGTTTGCTATTTATTTTTTCCAAAAATCATTTCTAGGTACATAAGTACCTATTTAATCAGAGAAACACCAAAAAAATTCCAAGATTCAACCACTAGCTAGGAATGGTCATTCCCGTCGTTTTGACCGCATTTTGAAACGGGCATAAAAAATTCAAAAAAAAATCAAAAAATTGGGAAACCTTCGCATTGTGTCATTATATGTGGCCAAGTTCCCAAGAAAAATAACAAACTTGTAATATGACAATTATTTTAAAAAAGTGTTCTCAGAAATGAGATATCATGCGTGAAGATTCATGGCTTTCAAGCCAAATGATCAATCTTATGGCCACATTCATGGCATAGTTTGTTCAAATGATCTCATATTGTGCACAAGGGTACATATTGGAATTCCAAGCAATGTTGTCTAAGGAAGTTTTCATTTTCTTTGCACGGAAAATTCATTTTCCATTTTTCGAGTGCCCCAAATGAGGTTTTTTTGTGAAGGACCTACCATATAATTGTCAAAAAATTGGACCAAATCATTTTTCTAAAATACTAGGCCATATTTAATGCACAATTGACCAAATGGTTGGGTGTAAAAAGTTTTGATCCACCTCTGGTGAAAAAGACAAATTCCCGTCGATTCAGTTGGAAGCGGGTCAAATTTGAACTGCAGCTGCCTCGTAGTTTGCTATTTATTTTTTCCAAAAATCATTTCTAGTTACATAAGTACCTATTTAATCAGAGAAACATCAAAAAACTTTCAAGATTCAACCACTAGGTAGGAACGGTCAAGCCCGCCGTTTTGACCGCATTTTGAAACGGGCCTAAAAAATTCAAACAAAATCAAAAAATTGGGAATCCTTCGCATTGTGTCTTTATATGTGGCCAAGTTCCCAAGAAAAATAACAAACTTGTAATATGGCAATTATTTTAAAAAAGTCTTCTCAGAAATGAGATATCATGCGTGAAGATTCATGGCTTTCAAGCCAAATGATCAATTTTATGGCCACATTCATGGCATAGTTTGTTCAAATGATCTCATATTGTGCATAAGGGTACATCTTGGAACTCCAAACAATGTTGCCTAAGGAAGTTTTCATTTTCTTTGCACGGAAATTCATTTTCCATTTTTTGAGTGCCCCAAATGAGGTTTTTTTGTGAAGGACCTACCATATAATTGTCAAAAAATTGGACCAAATCATTTTTCTAAAATACTAGGCCATATTTAATGCACAATTGACCAAATGGTTGGGTGTAAAAAGTTTTGATCCACCTCTGGTGAAAAAGACAAATTCCCGTCGATTCAGTTGGAAGCGGGTCAAATTTGAACTGCAGCTGCCTCATAGTTTGCTATTTATTTTTTTCCAAAAATCATTTCTAGTTACATAAGTACCTATTTAATCAGAGAAACATCAAAAAATTTCCAAGATTCAACCACTAGGTAGGAACGGTCAAGCCCGCCGTTTTGACCGCATTTTGAAACGGGCATAAAAAATTCAAAAAAATTCAAAAAATTGGAAAACCTTCGCACTGTGTCATTATATGTGACCAAGTTTCTAGAAAAAATAATAAACTTGCAATACGGAAATTATTTTAAAAAAGTGTTCACAAAAATGAGCTATCATGCGTGAAGATTCATGGCTTTCAAGCCAAATGATCAATCTTATGGCCACATTTATGGCATAGTTTGTTCAAATGATCTCATATTGTGCACAAGGGTACATATTGGAATTCCAAACAATGTTGCCTAAGGAAGTTTTCATTTTTTTGCACGGAAAATTCATTTTTCATTTTCCGAGTGCCCAAAAGGAGGTTTTTTTGTGAAGGAACTACCAAATAATTGTTGCAGAAATGGACCAAATCATTTTTCTAAAATACTAGGCCATATATAATGCACAATTGACAAAATGGTTGGGTGTCAAAATTTTCGATCCACCTCTGGTGAAAAAGACAAATTGCCGTCGCTTCAGTTGGAAGCGGGTCAAATTTGAACTGCAGCTGCCTCATAGTTTGCTCTTTATTTTTTCCAAAAATCATTTCTAGGTAAATAAGTATCTATTTAATCAGAAATACATGGTTTGATGGCGAGACATCGAGGTTTGGACGGTGGCCGAGGGCCCCAACTCTAGAGCGCGTAAGCTCGCATGCCCGCCGCGTGGTCACCGCGTGACCGTGGCGTTGCCATGTGTTCTGGGCGGCCTAGGCATGTCTAGTGGGTTGGGCATTCCCCAGGTAGGTGCTAGGAAGAAAATCACAACATAAGATTCTCACGAGGAGACCGATCGATGCTCAAACATGAATAAGCAGCCAAGTGTTTGATTTGTGGTACGGGAAATGCACATGGCTAATGGGCGTGAGTTTTGGCTGAGGATGATCAGTTACTAAGAAGACTGTCTTCACAAATTTTCACCTCAAAAGGAGGAGACTAGGTGGTACTTGCTTTACAAAGTACCACACTGGACATAAATACGAATGTTGAAGCTGGGCTCAAAATAATGAATGGATTGAGCTAGCATTTGGTGGAGGATGGTTATTTGGGCATAGGAAATCACTGTAGAAAATGGATACCATTTGGACATGCCAAAGTGGTACTTCCTTCACAAAGTGTTACTCTGATCAGAATAGGAAAATGAATATTTTTGAATTATTTTTGAACTAGGCAAGGAAGGTTTTTACATATTTGACGAAGATATGACCCAAAGAATTTATGAGATTTTTTTGGGAATTTTGGGAATAACAGAAATATAGGTTGCTTCACAACCTAGGGCAAGAACCGCCACATGGACATGACACATAGGCAAAACTGATGAGATGGCGCCTATTCATCACAACCCACCACAATCTACAAGGCTATGACCATCTATATTGGTCATTAACAACTAGAAATAAGGTAGCGGACTAGCACTGTTTGCTTTGTGATCTTTTCGTGTAAGGAAATTACGACCTTTCTGACCAAAATGGTCGCAATGGCTTAGGGTCTGGAGCCCCTCGAACAGCTTTTGACCAATTGGTCTGAAATGGTCATAGATCTATGACCAATTCTTCCAGGGTCACTGACAAAAGGTCACTAGTTGACATATTTCTTGTAGTGTCTAATAATGAAGATTATCACACTTTTATGGATTTACAACTCAAGAATTACAACTCAAAGCTAGAACAAAATATGACTCTATATCAATGCCTCTGGCGGTGTACCGGGATATGCAATGAACCAAGAGTGACATGTATGAAAATTATGAAGGTGGCTTTGCCACAATTGCGATGTCAACTACATGATCATGCAAAGAGCAATATGATAATGATGAAACGTGTCATAATAAACGGGACGGTGGAAAGTTGCATGGCAATATATCTCGGAATGACTATGGAAATGCCATAATAGGTAGGTATGGTGGCTGTTTTGAGGAATGTAAATAATAGGTTCATGATACCGGCGAAAATTGCGCGGTATAATAGAAGCTAGCAAAATGGAAGGATGAGTGTGCGTATATCCATGGACTCACATTAGTCATAAAGAACTCATATACTTATTGAAAAAGTCTACTTCGCCCTTGAAGCAAAGTACTACTACGCATGCCCCAAGAGGGATAGATTGGTAGGAAAAAATCCATCGCTTGTCCCCGACTGCCACTCATAAGGAAGACACTCAAAAGAGCACCTCATGCAACAAATTTGTCACACACCTTTTACCATACGTGCATGCTACGGGACTTGCCAACTTCAACAAAAGTATTTCTCAATTTCATAATTATCCACTAGCATGACCCTAACATTACTACCTTTATATCTCAAAACAATTATCAATCATCAAATTGACCCTAGCATCCAATTCATTTTCTATGATAGTTTTTATTATACCCAACTTGGATGCTCATCATTCTAGGACCAAATTCATAACCAAAGCAAATACCATGCTATTCTAAGAGAGTCTCAAAATAATATAAGTGAAGCATGACAGACTAGAAATTAGTGAAGCACTAGAGCAAAAACTATCAAGCTCAAAAGATATAAGTGAAGCACATAAAGTATTCTATAAAATCCTAATCAAATAGGATTCTACCAAAAGATGTCTTACAGCAAGGATGATTTTGGTAAACTAAAAAGCAAAGACTAATATAATACACGACGCTCCAAGCAAAACACATATCATGTGGTGAATAAAAATATAGCTCCAAGTAAAGTTACCAATGAACGAAGACAAAAGAGGGGATGCCTTCCCGGGGCATCCCCATCCTTTAGCTTTTGGCTATCCTGGAATATCTTGGGGTGGCATGGGAATCCCCAAGCTTAGGCTCTTTGCCACGCTTTATTCCATTGTCCATAAAAGCTTTACCCAAAACTTGAAAACTTCACAACACAAAATTCAACAAGAAATCTTATAAGCTCCGTTGGTGAAAGAAAACAAAACCACCACATAAGGTACTATAATAAACTCATTCTTTATTTATTTTTGTGTTAAAACTACTGTATTCCAAGTTCTCTATGGTTCATACCCTTACATACTAGCCATAGATGCATCAAATAAGCAAACAACACACGAAAGGCAGAATCTGTCAGAAACAGAACAGTCTATAGCAATCTGTAACTAACGCAAACTTATGGAACCTCAAAAATCCTATGAAAATAGGAAGTCCTAAATAATTTGTTTATTGATCAGAAGCAAAAAGAATCAATGCAAAATCTCGTTCCTGTGATTTATTGCATTTTTTCTCGTGAGCGCAAAGTTTCTGTTTTTCAGCAGAATCAAATCAACTATCATCATAGGTTATCCTATAGGTTCTACTTGGCACAAACACTAATTAAAAGAAGAAAACACATCTAAACATAAAGTAGAAACAAAATTTATTACTAAACTGTAACAAAAACAAAGGACACAAAGAAAATTGGGTTGCCTCCCAACTAGCGCTATCGTTTAACGCCCCTAGCTAGGCATAAAAGCGAAGATAGATCTAAATAATGCCATCTTTGACACTTGGTTTTTTAAGGGGGTTATGCTCGGATCCGGGAGGCTCCTTGCATTTCCCTTCATGCTCGGATATATTTTGATCTAAGGCATCCAACCGCCTATTACAAAGTGCAAGTTATTCATGCGGTTAATATTTCCACCAATATTCTTAAGTGGTTCAACAAATTTTTGCAATTCACATAGTTTCTCTAAAATTTGGGTTCCTTCATGAGAGAAGGGTGACTCCTTATGTAGGGGAAGTACTCCTACTATCCCCTCTATAATTTCATAAGCGAAACTAGGATCAACTTCAAGAAAAGACCCTTTTGCGGCAAAATCAAGGAGTTGTCTATGGGGTAGGGTTGACCCGACATAAAAATTGCGAATTAAGATCTTGAAATCTCCTTCTATGGAGCAACCACGATAAAATTCTAGCATCCTGAACCAAGCATCTTTTAAATTTTCTCCTTGTCCTTGTTTGAAGTAAAGAATTCAAAGTCGGGAGACGAAGGGGTAGAAACCGAGCTAGCCATAACGACAAGGTAAAAAAACTAACACACGAGCAAACAGAAAACGGCAAGCGGAAAAGAGAGGAGATTGGGAAAGAGAGGGCGAATAAAATGGCATGGATGAAGTGGGGGAGAGGAAAACGAGAGGCAAATGGCAAATAATGTAAATGCGAGGGAGATGAGTTTGTGATGGGTACTTGGTATGTCTTGACTTGAGCGAAGACCTCCCCGACAATGGTGCTAGAAATCCTTCTTGCTACGTCTTGAGCTTGCGTTGGTTTTCCTTGAAGAGGAAAGGGTGATGCAGTAATAGTAGCGTAAGTATTTCCCTCAGTTTTTGAGAACCAAGGTATCAATCCAGCAGGAGGCTCCTCAACAAGTCCCACGAACCTACACAAACAAACAAAGAACTCACAACCAACACAATAAAGGGGTTGTCAATCCCTTCACGGCCACTTGCGAAAGTGAGATCTGATAGAGATAATATGACAAGATAAATATATTTTTGGTATTTTATAATATAGATGCAGAATATAAAGATGCAAATGAAAGTAGATTGGAAGCAAATATGATAAGAGATAGACCCGGGGGCCATAGGTTTCACTAGAGGCTTCTCTCAAGAGCATAAGTATTACAGTGGGTGAACAAATTACTATCGAGCAATTGATAGAAAAGCGAATAATTATGAGATTATCTAGGCATGATCATGTATATAGGCATCACGTCCGCAACAAGTAGACCGACTCCTGCCTGCATCTACTACTATTACTCCACACATCAACCGCTATCCAGCATGCATCTAGAGTATTAAGTTCAGAAGAACAGAGTTATGCATTAAGCAAGATGACATGATGTAGAGGGATAAACTCAAGCAATATGATATAAACTCCATCTTTTTATCCTCGATGGAAACAATACAATACGTGTCTTGCAACCCTTTCTGTCACTGGGTAAGAACACCGCAAGATTGAACCCAAAGCTAAGCACTTCTCCCATGGCAAGAAAGATCAATCTAGTAGGCCAAACCAAACCGATAATTCGAAGAGACTTGCAAAGATAACTCAATCATATAAAAGAATTCAGGGAATATTCAATTATTATCCATAGATAAACTTGATCATAAACCCACAATTCATCGGATCTCGACAAACACACCGCAAAAAGAGATTACATCGAATAGATCTCCACAAGAGAGGGGGAGAACATTGTATTGAGATCCAAAAAGCGAGAATAAGCCATCTAGCTAATAACTATGGACCCGAAGGTCTGTGGTAAACTACTCACAACTCATCGGAAGGGCTATGGTGTTAATGTAGAAGCCATCCGTGGTGGAATCCCCCTCCGGCAGAATGCCGCCAACGGTTCCAAGATGGGATCTCGCGGATACAGAAGGTTACGGTGGTGGAAATTGTGTTTGGTTGCTCCCTTATGTTTTTGGGGTATGTAGGCTTATATAGGAGGAAGAAGTACGTCGGTGGCCGCCCGAGGAGCCCACGAGACAGGGGGCGTGCCCTATGGGGGGGGGGGCGCCCTACCCTCTCGCAGCCACCTCGACTGCTTCTTGATTTGCTCTCCAAGTCCTCTGGATCACGTTTGTTCCAAAAAATCACGCTTCCGAAGGTTTTATTCCGTTTGGACTCCGTTGGATATTCCTTTTCTTTGAAATACTGAAATAGGCAAAAAAATAGCAATACGGGTTGGGCCTCCGGTTAGTAGGTTAGTCCCAAAAATGATTATAATGTATAAAATAAAGCCCATAAACATCCAAAATAGGTAATATAATAGGATGGAAAAATCAAAAATGATAGATACATTGGAGACGTATCACCAACCCATAATTTATACGGTGTCGTCTCAACGGACTTAGGGGTGCCTTATTGAAAGAGCAACTAAACCCCGGGTGGTTTTGGTAATTCATAACAACATATATCTCATTGGACTAATATCCCTTCAAGATAAATATTTCAGGATGTTCAATGATTGGCATGGCATGGACTGGAGATGTGGACCCCTTAAAATGCTAAGGACAAGGATTGGCAAAAGCTCAAGACTCTCTTCTTCAATTTGCACAAAATTATATATTTCCCTCAAGGCAACTTGTTTCTTATGAGTGGGGAAATATTTAGCAGAGAAGTAATAAATCATATCCTGGGGACTACGCACATAACCAGGATCAAGAGAATTAAACCAAGTTTTAGCATCACCCTTTAATGAGAACGGAAATATTTTAAGGATATAGTAGTAGCGAGATTTCTCATCATTAGTGAACAGGGTGGCTATATCATTCAATTTAGTAAGATGTTCCACAACAGTTTCAGATTCATTGCCATAAAAAGGATAAGATTCAACCAAGGTAATTATCTCAGCATCGACAGAGAAATCATAATCCTTATGAGTAACACAGATAGGTGAATTAGCAAAAGCAGGGTCATGTTTCATTCTAGCATTCAGAGACTTTTGTTTCAGCTTAGCTAATAATTTCTTAAGATCAGATCTATCATTGCAAGGAAGAAAATCTCTAGCAGTTTCTTCATCCATAACATAACCCTCAGGAACAACAGGCAATTCATATATAGGGGGAGAACCTTCATCTCACTTTCATCAATTTTTTCAGTTTCAATAGTTTCATTCTCTCTAGCCCTAGCAAGTTGTTCATCAAGAAATCCACCTAATGGCACTTTAGTATCAAGCATAGAAGTAGTTTCATCATAAGTATCATGCATAGCAGAAGTGGCATCATCAATGAGACGCAGGATATCAGAATTAATAGCAGAAGCAGGTTTAGGTGTCTCAAGTTTACTCATAATAGAAAGAGAATCAAGTGCAGAGCTAGATGGCAGTTCCTTACCTCCACTCGTAGTTGAGGGATAAATCTTAGTTCTTTCTTCTTTCGAGTTCTTCATAGTGATTAGCAGATATAAATCCCAAGTGACTCAAAGAATAGAGCTATGCTCCCCGACAACAGCGCGAGAAAATAGTCTTGATGACCCACAAGTATAGGAGATCGCAACAGTTTTTGAGGGTAGAGTATTCAACCCAAATTTATTGATTCGACACAAGGGGAGCCAAAGAATATTCTCAAGTATTAGTAGTCGATTTGTCAATTCTACCACACCTGGATAACTTAATATCTGCAGCAAAGTATTTAATAGCAAAGTAGTATGGAAGTAACGGTAACAGTGGCAAAAGTAACAGTAGCAGTTTTATAGTAATTGTAACAATGCAACGGTAAAGTAACTAAACAAAGAACAATATGTGAAAAGCTCGTAGGCATTGGACCAGTGATGGATAATTATGTCGGATCCGATTCCTCATGTGATAGTTATAACATAGGGTGACACAGAACTAGCTCCAGTTCATCAACGTAATGTAGGCATGTATTCCGAATATAGTCATACGTGCTTATGGAAAAGAACTTGCCTGACATCTTTTGTCCTACCCTCCCGTGGCAGTGGGGTCCTACTAGAAACTAAGGGATATTAAGGCCTCCTTTTAATAGAGTACTGGACCAAAGCATTAACACTTAGTGAATACGTGAACTCCTCAAACTACGGTCATCACTGGTAAGTATCCCGATTATTGTCACTTCGGGGTTAATGGATCATAACACATAATAGGTGAATATAGACTTGCAAGATAGGATCAAGAACTCACATATATTCATGAAAACATAATAGGTTCAGATATGAAATCATGGCACTCGGGCCCTAGTGACAAGCATTAAGCATAGCAAAGTCATAGCAACATCAATCTCAGAACATAGTGGATACTAGGGATCAAACCCTAACAAAACTAACTTGATTACATGGTAAATCTCATCCAACCCATCACCATCCAGCAAACCTACGATGGAATTACTCACGCACGGCGGTGAGCATCACGAAATTGGTGATGGAGGATGGTTGATGATGACGACGACGACGACGGATTCCCCTCTCCAGAGCCCCGAACGGACTGCAGATCAGCCCTCCCGAGAGAGTTTAGGGCTTGACGGCGGCTCCATATCATAAAACGCGATGAATCCTTCTCTCTTATTTTTTTCTCCCCGAACGTGAATATATGGAGTTGGAGTTGAGGTTGGTGGACCACCAGGGGGGCCACGAGGCAGGGGGCGCGCCCTAGGGGAGGCGCACCCCCACCCTCGTGGACAGGGTGTGGGCCCCTGGCCTTGATTCTTTTGCCAATATTTTTTATTAATTCTAAAAATAACTTCTGTGGAGTTTCAAGTCATTCCGAGAACTTTTATTTTTGCACAAAAATAACACCATGGCAGTTCTGCTGAAAACAGCGTCAGTCCGGGTTAGTTCCATTCAAATCATGCAAGTTAGAGTCCAAAACAAGGGAAAAAGTGTTTGGACAAGTAGATACGGCGGAGACGTATCAGCTTCGCCTAGGGAGGAGCAGGTTCCAGCAAAAGGTTTCTTGGCTGCCCACTTGATGTGAGTGGGGTTTTGTAAGCTTGACTCGATTCTGCTCTTCCTCCTCTTTCTAATTCGATCATTGATTTTGCAGCTTCCTGATGAATGTGACTGGGTTGTCTGGGTTGACCCACCACCGATCGAACATGTTGCTCGTGCATTTGAGGAGCTTCATGTAGGATCGAAGAAGAGCTGGCTAAAAGCTCATTATTTAGAGAGGAGGGTGATGTATCTAACCGAGAAGAACCAGAAACTAAGGTTGAAGATGAAGAAGAGGAATGAGCTTATGCAAGCCTAGGGATTCATCATAGTTCTTAGTATTAGCATGTTGGCCACATTTGTTTCTGGGTGGTCTAATAATCCTTACTAAATGGATTTCTGTTTGTAGTGTATGCTTTGATGGAGCTTAGTTTGGGAATGTATTATCCCAGAACAATGATGTGATTTGGGAATGTTGTGATGTTTCTATTTGGAAATGACTCAAGAATCTTGCTTGGCATTTTGAAAGTAGCAGCTGACCAAATGATTTGTTGTGAAAAAATAGCAGCTCACAAAATATTTGAAAGTAACAGCTCACAAGATAGCATAAATTCATAATAGTTCACAAAGTAGCAGCTCATAATCAACATTGCACATTCAAGATAGCAGCTCACAAGTTCACCATTATGTAAGTTCATAATTTCAGCATCACACACTTAAGATAACAACTAACAAGTTCACAAGTAGTTCTTAAACAAAAACAACAACACACTTAACATACCAACTAACAATTTCATAGATCTTTCACCTTCTTGCTCCTGGTGTTGCAAGCATGGGTAGTTAAGAGCCTTGAACTCCTCCTTGTGGTGACAGTTTTGCTCACTTTTTTGCTTTGCTGGTTGCTTCCAGTTACAGATCCTACTGTAGGATCTGGTGCATACTTGAGACTCTTCCTGGCTGGTGGCATCCCTCTTTCAGCTGCCTTTTTGTAGTTCTTTCTTGGGCTACAATTGAAATGAGAACATTAAATGAAGCAAAAAAGGAAATGAGAACACTAAAGATGCATAACTTGAAATGAGAACATCTGTAGCAATTACACCTTACAACTAATGACACTATTGATGCATCTGTAGCAATTGCAGCATCAGGTTCAACCTCTGTAGCAATTGCAACATCAGGTTTAACCTTTGTAGTATTTGCAGCATCAGGTTCAAGCTCTGTAGCATTTTCAGCATCAGTTTCTACCTCTGTAGCATTTTCAGTATCAGTTTCAGCATCTAAATGATTGTCTGTTGCATTTTCAGCCCCCTAGTGCTCTTCTTCCCCAAAAGTTGGGTCAATGGATTCCTTGCAGTGAGTGGCATGATGGCCAAGCCTTCCACACCTGCCAAATTTCTTTCTCCTTCCTCCAAGTCACCAGATGAAGCTACAAGAACAAATCAAACTACAAACGACATGATACTGCACCAGACTACAAGAGAAACTTACTTCGCCGAAGCATTCTTCTTTGGCAGCGGTGTGCTCCCTCGTTCGCCGCTGGCGCTGCCGCAACTATTGTCCCCATCCATCCCGTCACCTGTGTCTCCTTCACGCCGTAGCAGAGTGTGACATGGATTCAAATCCGAAGCTCCACTGTGGCCACCATCAGTATATCGAGCCTTTGGAGTTGGGATCGAGCGAGCTAGGGTTAGGGTTACGGTAGGAGGCGATTTGGGGGAGAAAGAGAGAGCGTGCGGCTCGGGCGAGAGAATGAGAGGGTGAGAGAGTGAACCGGTGACCTAGGCCCAGGGGTAAGGACGAAGGGGAAAAAATGCCAAAGAAACAACTGCTTACCAGTTAAACAACCTTGACTGGATGGAAACTACATGAAAGGGCAATTTTATAAGGGAACATGACGGCGGAGGGGCATTTTTGAGCAGGCTTTCGAATTAGGGGCAAATGTGAGTAGTGGGTTTGAGTTAGGGATACATATGTAAAAGACCCTTTTCTTTTTTTCCTTCCCCTTTTTCTATATGTTTTTCATTTTATTTTCCTTTCATTAGCAGTAGCGCTTTCTGTGTAAAACACGCTGCTACAACAATCTTATCAGCAGCGCGCTTTGCTCAAGCTCGCTACTACTATTGGTAGCTTGGCGAGAACAGTAGGGGAATTTTAGTTGGAGTGCTTCTTCCGTGAGATGCGCTACTGCTACAAACTTAGCTGCAACGCATTTGTTTGGCACGCGCTACTAGTAAATTGTAGTAGCTCTTATTTTTGACCTGTGCTACTGGTAAGTTTCTGTGTATAAGGTTTTCCCTAGTAGTGTCATCACACTTTTATTTACTTACAACTCAAGAATTACAACTTGATACTTAGAATAAAATATGACTCTATATGAATGCCTCCGGCGGTGTACCGAGATGTGCAATGAATCAAGAGTGACATGTATGAAAGAATTATGAACGGTGGTTTTGCCACAAATAGGATGTCAACTACATGATCATCGTGACGCATCCAATTCAATCGTACACTAATCATGCATGCAAATGTGTACGATCAAGATCAAGGACTCATGGGAAGGTACCAAAAACAACCCTAAGAGTAAAATAAGTCATACAAGCATCATATTACAAGACAGGGGCCTCGAGGGCTCGATTACAAGTGCTCGAACATAAATGAGTCAGCGGAAGCAACAATATCTGACTACAGACGTAAGTTAAACAAGGTGATATAAGATAGCTAGCACAAACTGGGATACACATCGAAAGAGGAGCAGGCCTCCTGCTTGGGATCCCCCTAAACTACTCCTGGTCGTCGGTGGCCTGGACATAGTAGTAGGCACCCTCGGTGTAGTAGGGGTCCTCGTCGACGGTGGCGTCTGGCTCCTGGGCTCCAGCATCTGGTTGCGACATCCGAGAAGAAGAGGAAATGGGGAAACGTTGGAGCAAAGCAACCATGTGTACTCATCCAAAGTACTCGCAAGCAAGGATCTACACTACATATGCATGGGTATGTGAGTAAAGGGGCAATATCAGTGGACTAAACTGCAGAATGCCAGAATAAGAAGGGGATAGCTAGTCCTATCGAAGAATACGCTTCTGGCAGCCTCCATCTTGCAACATGAATAAGAGAGTAGAAGGTAAGTTCACCAAGTATCATCACATAGCATAATCCTACCCGGCGGTCCTCCCCTCGTTACCTTGTGGGATAGCGATCACTGGGTTGTCTCTGGAAATTGTTTGGGTGTGTTTTCTTAAGTATCCAGTTCTAGTTGTCATGAGGTCGAAGTACAACTCCGGGTCGTCCTATTACCACGGACATGGCTATTCGAATAGATCAACTTCCCTGGAGGGGTGCACCACATTACCCGACACGCTCAATCCCTCTGGCCGGGCACACTTTCCTAGGTCATGTCCGGCCTCGGGAGATCAACATGTCGCAGCCCTATCTAGGCCTAACAGAGAGATCAGGACGCCGGTCTAAATCCTATGCATGTAGGGGTCTGAGCCCATCGCCCATTGCACACCTGCACGTTGCGAACATGGACGGTGAGCAGACCTAGCAACCTTCATTACAAAGGAAGTTGTGGTACGCGGTCCAACTCGGCGCGCGTCGCTCAGTCGCTGATGTCTAGGAGGCTCCGACTGATACCACGACGCCGGTTGCCCATATCTTGTCCCACATGGAGGTTAGTGCGTATAAGGTCAACGACCCTACTCAGATCAAATATCAAGATCTCGTTAAGCGTGTTATTTTGAAGTAACTGCGGATGCCGACCAGGGCCAGGCCCACCTGTCTCCTAGGTGGTCACAACCTGCCCTGTCGGTCCGCCACAAAGTAACACTCGGGGGCTATCAGGATCCAAGGCCCACCACTACCTGGATGGAACCACCTGTCCTTTCAGCTCCCATATATGAATCACTTGCGGGTACTCTACGAGCCGACCTGGCTTTCGTCACCATCTGTATAGTATGTACGTATGTATATATATACCCGTGATCACCTCCCGAGTGATCAAGGACCGATAGTATAGCATGGCAGACGGACAAGAATGTAGGGCCACTGGTGGTAAACTAGCATCCTATACTAAGCATTTAGGATTGCAGGTAAGGTATCGATAGTTGTAGCAACAATGACAGGCTATGCAGCAGAATAGGATTAATAGAAAGCTGTAGCATGCTACACTACTCTAATGCAAGTAGTAGAGAGAAGGAATAGGCGATACGGGTGACCATGGGGGGCTTGCCTGGTTGCTCTGGAAAGAAGGAGGTGTCGTCAACACTGTAGTCGACCGGGGTAGTAGCGGCCTTAGTCTCATAGTCCACCGGAGAGAAGAGGGGGAAGAAACAATAAATATAATCCAAACATAAGCATGGCGATGCATGACATGACAATGAATGGTGTTAGGTGTCCCTAACGCAGTAGTAGGTGATACTGGCGAAGGGGGAAAACATCCGGGAAAGTATTCCCAGTGTTTGACATTTTTGGACAGATGAACTGGAGGCGAAATATTGCATGTTCGCTATGCTAGGGACGTAAGGCTGACAAACAGACCACATATTGGGATTCATCTCGTCGTTCTGAGCAACTTTCATATACAGAGTATTTTCATCCAAGCAATGGTTTATTTTATATTAATTTTCAAAGTTTTAATCAATTTCTAAATTATTATTCTTAATATAATTCAAAAACTAGTATTATTGCATCCGCATGACGTCAGCAAGACGTCAACAGTCAACACGGAGTTTGACTGGGTCAAATTGACGTGTGGGTTTTGCTGTCATTGATTGCTAACTAATTAACAAAGTTAATTTTTTTACAGGGCGCTGGGCCCCCATGTCAGTGGCCTAGAGGGGCCTAGAGGGCGCGCAAGGTTGCTAGTACGTCTCCAACGTATCTATAATTTATGAAGCATTCATGCTATTATATTATCTATTTTGAATGATTATGGGCTTTATTATACACTTTTATATTACTTTTGGGACTAACCTATTAACCGGAGGCCCAACCCATATTGTTGTTTTATTGCTTGTTTCGGTATTTCGATGAAAAGGAATATCAAACGGAGTCCATACGGAATGAAACCTTCGGCAGCGTGATTTTTGGGAAGAATATGATCCGGGAGACTTGGAGTTCATGTCAGAAGATCCTCGAGGAGTCCAGGAGACAGCTGGGCACGCCCACCCCCTAGGCGCGGCCCCCTGCCTCGTGGGCCCCTCGAGCACCCCCCCGACCGACTTCTTTCGCCTATATAGTCCCACGTACACTAAAAACATCAATGGAGAAGATAGATCGGGAGTTCCACCTCCGCAAGCCTCTGTAGCCACCAAAAACCTCTTGGGAGCCTGTTCCGGCACCCTACCGGAGGGGGGATCCCTCACCGGTGGCCATCTTCATCACCCCTGCGCTATCAATGACGAGGAGGGAGTAGTTCACCCTCGGGGCTGAGGGTATGTACCAGTAGCTATGTGTTTGATCTCTCTCTCTCATGTTCCCTCTATGGCACGATCTTGATGTATCCCGAGCTTTGCTATTATAGTTGGATCTTATGATGTTTCTCCCCCCTCTACTCTCTTGTGATGAATTGAGTTTTCCTCTTGAAGTTATCTTATCGGATTGAGTCTTTAATGATTTGAGAACACTTGATGTATGTCTTGTCGTGCTTATCTGTCGTGACAATGGGATATCATGTGCCACTTGATGTATGTTTTGGTGACCAACTTGCGGGTTCCGCCCATGAACCTATGCATAGGGGTTGGCACACATTTTCGTCTTGACTCTCTGGTAGAAACTTTGGGGCACTCTTTGAAGTACTTTGTGTTGGTTGAATAGATGAATCTGAGATTGTGTGATGCATATCGTATAATCATGCCCGCGGATACTTGAGGTGACAATGGAGTATCTAGGTGACATTAGGGTTTTGGTTGATTTGTGTCTTAAGGTGTTATTCCAGTATGAACTCTTGAATAGATAGATCAAAAAGAATAACTTTGAGGTGGTTTCGTACCCTACCATAATCTCTTCGTTTGTTCTCCGCTATTAGTGGCTTTGGAGTGACTCTTTGTTGCATGTTGAGGGATTGTTAGATGATCTATCTATGTTATTGTTGTTGAGAGAACTTGCACTAGTGAAAGTATGAACCTTAGGCCTTGTTTCCTAGCATTGCAATACCGTTTACGCTCACTTTTGTCATTAGTTACCTTGCTGTTTTTATAATTTCATATTACAAAAACCTTTATCTACTATCCATATTGCACTTGTATCACCATCTCTTCGCCGAACTAGTGCACCTATACAATTTACCATTGTATTGGGTGTGTTGGGGACACAAGAGACTCTTTGTTATTTGGTTGCAGGGTTGTTTGAGAGAGACCACCTTCATCCTATGCCTCCCACAGATTGATAAACCTTAGGTCATCCACTTGAGGGAAATTTGCTACTGTCCTACAAACCCATGCACTTGCAGGCCCAACAACGTCTACAAGAAGAAGGTTGTGTAGTAGACATCAAGCTCTTTTCTGGCACCGTTGCCGGGGAGGTGAGTGCTTGAAGATATATCTTTAGATCTTGCAATCGGATCTTTTTGTTTCTTGTTTTATCACTAGTTTAGTCTATAAAAGAAAACTAAAAAAATGGAATTGAGTTTGTCTCATACACTTCATCTTTTTAATATCTTTCGTGAGAATGATGGTAAGGAAAATTGTGCTCAAGTGCTAGAAGAAGAAATCTATAAAATGTTTGGCACTAAATATGTGAATGATGAGCATGATTGCAATGTTGTTAGTATGAATTCCTTGAATATACATGATGCTAATGATATGCAAAGCCACAAGCTTGGGGATGCTATGTTTGATGAATATGATATTTTTTGTCCCCCAAGTTTTGATGAGGAAATTTATTATGATGAAAGCATGACTCCTATTTATGATGATTATATTGATGAAAGTGGGTTTGGAAGAGTGTCAACTTTAGGTAGTATTGATCCCACTATTTTGGAGGATGTTGAATCTTATTGTGATGAATATGAAAGTGGATTTGGAAGAGTGTCAACATTATTTAGTGATGATTCCACTATTTCGGAAGAGGTTCCAATTGATTATGAGAACAAAGTTGTTATCTATGATGATTATTGTTATGACTTTTATGCTATTAGGAATAATGATAACCATGAAGCTTGTCATCATGATTTTAGTTTTCAATTGGATTATGCCTCACATGATAATTATTTTGTTGAGTTTACTCCCACTATTTCGAATGAGAATAAATTTGCTTATGTAGAGAGTAGTAAATTTTCTATGCAAGTAGAACATGAAAAGAATGCTTTAGGTGCTGGTTATATTGTTAAATTCATTCATGATGCTACTGAAAACTATTATGAGGGAGGAACATATGCTTGTAGGAATTGCAATAATATCAAGTTTCCTCTCTATGTGCTTAAAGTTTTAAAGTTATGCTTGTTTTGCCTTCCTATGCTAGTTGATTATTGTTCCCATAAGTTGTTTGATCACAAAATCCCTATGCATAGGAAGTGGGTTAGACTTAAATGTGCTAGTCATATTCTTCATGATGCTCTCTTTATGTTTCAATTCTTATCTTTTACGTGAGCATCATGGTCATCATCATGCCTAGCTAAAAAGGCATTAAAGAAAAGTGCTTGTTGGGAGACAACCCAATATTTACCCTTATAGTTTTTGTGTGTTCACATGATTATGCTACTGTAGTAATCATGTTTTATATCTTTTGTTTCAATAAAGTGCCAAGTAGAACCTTTGGGAAGACTTGGGTGAAGTCTATATGATCTTGCTGTAAAAAACATAAACTTTAGCGCTCCCGATATTAGCTGCCATTTTTTTACTGAAGAGTGCTTTTAGGTTGATCCTTTTTTCAGATGATTAATAGACAAATTACTCAGGTGCACCAATTTATTTCAGAATTTTTGGAGTTCCAGAAGTATACGTTTGATACAAATTACTACAGGCTGTTTTGTTTTTGACAGATTCTGTTTTCTATGTGTTGTTTGCTTATTTTGATGAATCTATGAGTAGTATCGGAGATTATGAACCATAGAGAAGTTGGAATACAGTAGGTTTAACACCAATATGAATTTAGAATGACTTCATTATATTACCTAAGTGGTGGTTTGTTTTCTTTTACTAACGGAGCTTACGAGTTTTATGTTAAGTTTTGTGTGGTTGAAGTTTTCAAGTTTTGGGTAAAGATTCGACGGACTATGGAATAAGGAGTGGAAAGAGACTAAGATTGGGGATGCCCAAGGCACCCCAAGGTAATATCCAAGGACAACCAAGAGCCAAAGCTTGGGGATGCCCCAGAAGGCATCCCCTCTTTCGTCTTCGTTCATCGGTAACTTTACTTGGAGCTATATTTTTATTCGCCACATGATATTTGTTTTTCTTGGAGCGTCATTTCCTTTTGTTACTATTTGCTTTCTGTTATTTATAATAATGTTTTGAATCTATATTTTCAATAAAAATGTCAAGGATAGCCTTTACCATGCTTATTTTGCTAGTATACATGTTGCTGTTTCGAAACAGAAAGTTTACCGCTGTTGCAAAAATTCCCTAGAAAAGTAAAAGAGTGTTATAATGTTGAATCTTTTTGCATAATGAGCTATGATAAATCTTATACAATGTAATATTTTTCTCATAATTTTTGGAGTTAGGTAAGTATGATGAATCTTGCATTCTTTACAGACTATACTGTTTTGGCAGATTGCTGTTATGTTTGCATTGTTTGCATATGCTTGCTTGTTTAATGATTCTATTTTAGGATAGGAGTGTTAAATATGCAGAGACATTTAGTATGCAATGTTTAATAACAATGTTAGTAATTTGTTACAGTAGAAAAGGATAAGGTTTTGCATTGTTTTATACTAACTTATCTCACGAGTTCTTGTTGAGTTTGTTGTGAATGAAGCTTTTGATAAAAAGAGAAACAGTGATATGAGCGGAATTAAGGAGACATAAAAGCTCAAGCTTGGGGATGCCCAAGGCACCCAAGATAATATTTCAATAAGTCTCAAGCATCTAAGCTTGGGGATGCCCCGGTAGGCATCCCACCTTTCTTCTTCAACAACTATCGGTCAGTATCGGTTGAGCCTAAGTTTTTGCTTCTTCACATGAGTCGTGCTATCCTTGCAATGTCATTTTATTTTGCTTTGCTTGCTGTTTGAATACAATACCAAGATCTGACATTCTTAAATGAGAGAGAGTCTTCATATAGTTACATAATTATTTAGCTACTCATTAATCTTCACTTATATCTTTTTGGAGTACTTTGTCATTTACTCGTGTGCTTCACTTATATCCTATGAGTAAATGGTTGAATGAGTTGAATGTCATAAATCTGAAATTATATATGTCTCATTTGCTTATCCCTTGGGGAGTAATGACTTCACATCTAAGAAGTAGAGGTTGTAAATTTATTGAAGGTTAGCAAGCATTGTATTAGTCATTTGAACAATTCATGAAAGAATATTGAAGGAAGAGAGATTTCACATATAAATATATTATCATGGACATCTTTTGTAATTGTGAGCACTCATTAAGTATGACATGCTAAAGAGTTGATGTTGGACAAGGAAGACAACGTAATGGGTTATGTGTTCTCACATCTCAGTTAAAGTATATTGTCACGGATCATTCAAACATGTTGAGCTTGCCTTTCCCCCTCATGCTAGCCAAAATTCCTAACACCAAGTAGAGATACTACTTGTGCTTCCAAATATCCCTAAACCCAGTTTTTGCCATGAGAGTCCACCATATCTACCTATGGATTGAGTAAGATCCTTCAAGTAAGTTGTCATCGGTGCAAGCAATAAAAATTGCTCTCTAAATATGCATGACTTATTAGTGCGGAGAAAATAAGCTTTGTACGATCTTGTTTTGGAAGCAATAAAAGCGATGGACTGCATAATAAAGGTCCATATACAAGGGGCAATATAAATTGACGTTCTTTCGCATTAAGATTTTGTGTATCCAACCCTAAAAGTGCATGACAACCTTTGCTTCCCTCTACGAAGGGCCTATCTTTTACTTTATGTCTTTTACTTTATGCAAGAGTCAAGGTGATCTTCACCTTTCCCTTTTTCATTTTATCCTTTGGCAAGCACTTTGTGTTGGGGTGATCCTGATATATATATCCAATTGGATGTACGTTAGCATGAACTATTATTGTTGACATCACCCAAAGGTGAATACGTTTGGAGGCAACATTATAAGCCCCTATCTTTCTCTGTGTCTGATTAAAACTCCGTAACCACAAGTATTGCATGAGTGTTAGCAATTGTAGAAGACTATATGATAGTTGAGTATGTGAAGTTTGCTAAATCAATGCTCTGACATAGACCCTTCCTGAAAATAAGATGAATTGCAATTGTTTGATGACTAAGAATGAAGTTTGTTAGTTTTCAAGAAAGTTTATGGTCTATGCTTTAACATGTGAATAGCTTGTTACTTGATTATGAAAAGTTTTATGAGATGAACTACTGTTATGACATATAAACATGCTAGAAAAGGTGATTAAAATTATCATTGATCAAACTTGTGCACCTTCTAGCATTCACACTTCATAAATTCTTTCTTTTATCATTTACCTACTCAAGGACGAGCAGGAATTAAGCTTGGGGATGCTGATATGTCTCCAACGTATCTATGATTTATGAAGCATTCATGCTATTATATTATCTGTTTTGAATGATTATGGGCTTTATTATACACTTTTATATTACTACTGGGACTAACCTATTAGCCGGAGGCCCAGCCCATATTGTTGTTTTATTGCCTGTTTCAGTTTTTCGAAGAAAAGGAATATCAAACGGAGTCCAAACGGAATGAAACCTTCGGTAGCATGATTTTTGGGAAGAATATGATCCGCGAGACTTGGAGTTCACGTCATAAAATCCTCGAGGAGGCCAGGAGACAGCTGGGCGTGCCCACCCCCCTGGGCGCGCCCCCCTGTCTCGTGG